>NW_013669127.1:47807-55607 GCF_000517525.1 Limulus polyphemus
TTCAGATTATACGATGTTAATGAACTAGTAATGTTAATTCATAAATTTGAAATATCTGTGTTTCAGATTATACGATGTTAATGAACTAGTGATGTTTATTCATAAATTTGAAATATCTGTGTTTCAGATTATACGATGTTAATGAACTAGTGATGTTTATTCATAAATTTGAAATATCTGTGTTTCAGATTATACGATGTTAATGAACTAGTAATGTTTATTCATAAATTTGAAATATCTGTGTTTCAGATTATATGATGTTAATGAACTAGTAATGTTTATTTATAAAAACATAAAGTTGGCATATATTGTACAGTTGCAGCAAAAAGGGTACACAAAACACTGGCATCTTACAAGATTAAAAAAAAATTAAATTTACACACATATTAGCATCCTATCAAACCAAAATACACTTTAGATAAACACTAGAATACCCATAAAACCCAAAGCAGAAATAACAAATATTCATGTGAAGATTTTAACCTTTAACCCATAGTCGCAATTAGTTTTAAGTTGTCTTTTTTTTTTCTCTAAATTAACAATACTTACTAGTCACTGCAATATGCCTATTAGATTTTCCTTCATCAATCACCTCCATTACTTCCTCAGGAGAGGTGACGAATCGTTCTGTTGCCCCCTAGAACAAGTAACGTTCAAACTTTGTTATTTAGCATATAGTAACGAGTACATAGTCTTACACTTGTTACAACATATAGTACATAAAACACGGTCTAGTAAGTACACTTAAATACACATACCTATTCAATTAGTTAATGACATTATACGAAAGGTTTATTAAAAATACACACCTATTCAATTATTTAATGACATTATATGAAAGGTTTATTAAAAATACACACCTATTCAATTATTTAATGACATTATATGAAAGGTTTATTAAAAATACACACCTATTCAATTAGTTAATGACATTATGTGAAAGGTTTATTAAAAATACATACCTACATTATTATTTAATGACATTACACCTCAGGTTCATAAAATTGAAACAATTTTGTTTCAAACATTGTCGGTAAACAGTATGCCACAACTCAACATACCTAAAATCTAGAGTAATGCAGCAAACTAGCCTTTACATCTATTAGTATGTGTCAATATCCCATTAGTCAATGTACATTAAACTTAACATTATTATTATTCATCATTATGTTGAACAGTTGTTCATTCAGTGCACATTAAACTCAACATTATTATTATTCATCATTATGTTGAACAGTTGTTCATTCAGTGTACATTAAACTCAACATTATTATTATTCATCATTATGTTGAACAGTTGTTCATTCAGTGTACATTAAACTCAACATTATTATTATTCATCATTATGTTGAACAGTTGTTCATTCAGTGTACATGATGCTCAACAATATTATTATTCATCATTATGTTGAACAGTTGTTCATTCAGTGTACATGATGCTCAACAATATTATTATTCATCATTATGTTGAACAGTTGTTCATTCAATATACATGATGCTCAACAATATTATTTATCATTATATTCAACAGTTGTTCATTCAGTGTACATTAAACTCAACAATATTATTATTCATCATGTTCAACAGTTGTTCATTCATTGCACATTAAACTCAACATTATTATTCATCATTATGTTCAACAGTTGTTCATTCAATGTACATTAAACTCAACAATAGTTATTTATGAGTGTTCTACAGTTGTTCATTCAGTGTACATGATGTTCAACAATAGTTATTTGTCAGTGTTATACAATGTACATTATGCTCAACAATAGTTATTTGTCAGTGTTATACAATGTACATTAAACTCAACAATAGTTATTTATCAGTGTTCTACAGTTGTTCATTCAGTGTACATGATGTTAAACAATAGTTATTTGTCAGTTATACAATGTACATTAAACTCAAAAATAGTTATTTATCAGTGTTCAACAGTTGTTTAATCAGTGTACATGATGTTTGATAAATGCTTGCTTTTTTAAAATCTAAACTGCAAAAAAAAAGATGTTTTCACAATATTTTGCAACCTTGTGAAGGTAGTTTAAAAATTAATCCAAACTGTAGGATAAAAAAAAAAAAGATAGCTTGCAATTATGATCATTATTATTTTATCAAGTGCATTGCAGCATTCAAAGTTTGTTTTACAAATGATGTATAAATGTGTTTATCTTCTTACTAAAAATAAATCTTAGAAATACAAACAATAAAAATATTAATTGGCATAATTTCTAGCAAATGTCACAAATAAAAATGTATAAAAAATACTCTTCTGCTATGAAACGTGTACCTCTCATTTTTGCAATGTATCAGTAGGCCTAGTAGGCTGCAATTAAAGTACAGAAATGTTATATTGTTTGTTTTGAATTTCGCGCAAAGCTACACAAGGGCTATCTGCGCTAGCCGTCCCTAATTTAGCAGTGTAAGACTACAGGGAAGGTAGCTAGTCATCACCACCCACCACCTACTCTTGGGCTACTCTTTTACCAATGAATAGTGGGATTGACCATCACATTATAACGCCCCCACGGCTGAAAGGGCGAGCATGTATGGTGTGACGGGGATTAGAACTCGCGACCCGCAGATTGTGAGTCGAGCGCCCTAACCACTTGGCCATGCCGGGCCTGAAATGTTATATTTATTAAATGGTGCGCAAGGTATCAAAATATTCTTCTGAGATGAAACATGTATCTGTCATTTTTGCAATCTATCAGTAGGCCTAGTATGCTGCAAGTTAGGTACAGAAATGTTCTATTTATTAAATGGTTCACAAGTTATCTTAAATAAAGAAAGAAATCTGGAAATACTGTGATTACTAAAGCCTTTACATAAGTGTTCTAGATATATTCCTAACATACAAAAGTTTTAGAACTGGATTTTTTTCCTGGTGGGAATTAGTCAGTAACAGCAGTCTGATGTTTCATGTTTGTTGTAGTTTGTTTCCAGGACCCATTTTCTCAACTTTCTAATCCCGCTACACGTGATTAAAGTGCCATTTTTCATTCATCAAACATGCAGAAATGAAAACAGTCTCTGGTCTTGCTGAGACACAGGAATCACAATGGTCAACGTAAAACAAATATACACCCGATTCCAATATCTTGTTCTTTTTTTGATTAAATCAATTAAGTCATAGGGGATTTTTTTACTGAAACTTAAATTTCAGGACTTATTTAAATAAGAAAAAAATGTTTTGAGCTTAAGCTTATCGTACAATTGCTTATAATAAATTATGAAAAGAAGTTTGGGTAGTGATAAACTATTTACCTTGACAAAAGGAACACGATTTTGATCTTCATGAACCGAGAGATTAGTCTTTGAAACTAGAAAGAGAAGAAAATTACTTTTACTTTAAGTAAACCAGTGTAAAAATATTATGGAGCTAATTAAAAATTATGATCTTACACTAAAAGTATAGGTTTAACAAAAACAATTTATGTGTGTTGATTTTATTGTAGTTGAAATGTTTGTCCTTAGGGAGTCGAAAATTGATTCACATCTGAACTAGCGAACGGAGACGTAACAATATATATAGATGTAAAGTTTCTTATCCATATTCTTTGTATTTTGGATATATTTCATTATCCTCGAAACTGATACTCCTGCTAATTTTGAACATTGAAATATTTCTAATAAAACATTAAATATATTAAACTATCTAACCGTATGTTCTAGAACTATAACATTTAAAATGTTCATGGACAATGTTCGCTCTTCCCTCTCATATTTTCAATCCATGTGTGGAATGAATTTTTTCATGGGTACCATTATCAAGGCAATGTGCAGATGTGTGCTACCAGTTGTTTTTTTTTTTCATGGATGATTTTAAATCATTGACCCTATTGGATCATTAGGCCACTTTGGCAATGCTAGCAGCTTTAGGCTTATTGACTGCCAGGGTCATTAAGGCCGTCAAGGTGTTGAGACTCCTCACCATTACGCAGCTGAAATAATGAAGTGCATAGCACCTGATTGGTTGCCATGCAGCCACTCACTATGGAAACAATATTGTTATTATTGTTTAACTAAAATATCTTGCCATATATCTAATCATCACTATAATATCTAACAATGTTTAGAATCTAACAACACAGTTTTTTACAGAAAAAAAACATTTTTGAAGTTATCTTTCCCCGTTTATTACAGTGAATGTATAATATTTTGTTGTTGTTTGTTTGATTGTACACATAGTAAACTATTGGTAAAACAAACTACTAAGTTGTATACTTACTATCTAGGAGATCTCGGATCTTATCTAGATATATTTCAAAATATGAAACCTGTAAAAGAATTTTTTTTAGTTGATGGAGCTTTTGAATTACAGTCACAAATCAAATTTCCTGCAACATTGTCAGAATATTATACTTGAGCAAAAAGATAACATCATGCAGAATGTTTTAACAATCATTATTCAAAGTTAACAAAGTCATCACTCTATAAACATCTTGTAATTAAAACCTGTTCTAACAACCAAGTAAAATGTTACTTAGGCACATGAAATTTGCTTCATACTTAGCCATTTACAGCACAGTAGAACATGAATTTCGGTCACTCGCACACTAAGTGTGGGAAAACAACTTCACAACAAAACATCTGATGTTTAAAAATAAATAAATAAAGATAGCGATAATTCGGGAACATAAGCTTTCAGGCTACAATATAAAGTTCAAAAACATCTGTTTTAATTAAGTTCTGTTTGTAGAATATTTGGTGTGAACAAAAACAAAAATTAAAATTAAAAAAGAAAATTAAGCTTTAAAAAAAACATAAAATAAAAACTTACATTTATGTGACAAATTCTCTACCCCAGGAGTTGCTCAAGAACAAACAATATGAGCTCCAAAAGAAACAACCTTGAGATACATTTAAAATAAATATACTTCAAAAATTAAAATAACGATGGAAAAACAAAAGAATAATAAAGAGTAAACGGGTGGCATTTAATTCGTTACATCTCAAAGTCTGAAAAAATTTACAGAAAGTAAATTTAAAGTATGGAATTTACAATAATTATGAAGAAACATTCAGCTTTACATAACTATCCAATTCTGAAATACTTGCATGTGTACTCAAACCTGAAAAACACTCAAATGGCTAGTAGTAGTAGTGGACATTATAAATTTACAAGATGAAGACTTATTTTACTCAACTTTCCATTTGTTATAAACCAAACTTCTATGTACTTTACCAAAATTTAGTTTTGATTTCACAGAGAATTGAAGAATTTACTGTTAAAACAAGTTATATCACTAAGTGTTAATGAAATTTCCAGATAATCAAATAATTGGAATAACCTATTGCAAAATTTTATTTAACTGAGAGTGAGTCAACAAATAGGAATCATTTTTCTAAAGATACAGAAAAGTAGGTTTTTGGATTATCAACAATTAAAAATCTAAAACTTAAAAAAAAGGCACTTACAATCAACAAAATAGATGCCGATTAAGCCATTGATAATCCACTGAATACAATAACTTTTGCAACATTTCTTTACTTATATATTCCATTTAAAAGAAAAATAAATTTTAAAAACTACTATACTAATTAAAGACACACACACGTTCAACTTACCTTGATGTGAAATTCCACATTTTCGTCCATGGTATAGATGTAATTAAAGATATCATTGACTATTCTTGGAATAATTCCTTGTAGTGTAGGGCTATCCAATACACCCTAAAAGGAAGGAAAACAATAATAAGTTATAACCTGTTAAAAATATCCACCACTTTGAGATAAAAGATTATAATTACAAAGTGTAAATGCCTAAACTCTTTCAGAACTAGAATCAGTCTCTCAACTACTTTACACAAAACACTATCAGTAGAATCTGATTCATTCAAAATGAAAGTGTTACGAGCTAAAAATACACCAATCCTGACAATTTGAACTTTCACTAATCAATTAAATCTTTAGTAAATTTTCTCGCTTGATAAGACTTGGGTTTATTAGAGGAAATACTTGCAGATACTTTACAGATTATCTATAATTTAACCTGATTTTACTTTATGGAATATTATTGTTTTTAATTATTATTATTATTATATACAAATTATCTGGCATTCTCTCAATGTGCTCCTGAATGATCAAACTTTCCCAGACCACAAATCTCTTAAACTAAAATTAACTTGGCATTTTTTCTGAGTGTGACATCAACAAGATAAATATTTAACAGAAATCTCAATAATTATAATGCAGCCATGGGGGAAATCCTTTGAAAATTCCTGTATTTTTTCAAAACTTATTTTAAATCATTACTTTCATGAGCACTCTGAAAGTACATTGTAGAAAATCAATTGTAATTCTTTACTTAGGTTCATTTATGCTTCATAAGCTTAAGTTCTTTCTCATTACATGTACAACATACCTCCATAGTGTGTGTTTTGCCACTAGAAGTCTGTCCGTAAGCAAATATTGTTCCATTGTAGCCCATAAGAACATCTAAAATCCAAATAACAGAGTGCTTATCAATTGTAATAATGATAAAAAAAAACTTTTTTTTTTCTTACTGTATCCTTCCAGTTTACAAATACTATCAGGCTTAACCTCCATTTGCAAGTCTCACATGAAGAAATTCATAAAAAATTTTTAAAAATCATCAAAAGAGATACAAGTTAGGAGAGTGAGATCTGGGTGCTCAAGCTCACAACGTCCCACATCTATATCACCCTTCACTGTCTGCAAACCATTGTGGAAAGGTGACTGCTCTCCAAAGTAAAAGAAAATAAGGTTCTACCACTTGGGAGGTAAGTAAGATAAACTTATTTCCTAAGGTTGGCATTCCAGCCCTCATTATAGTAGTAAAGCACTAATCTTTAATTCTATAACTCTATACTAACATAATGTATCTACTGTACTACTAATTAAGTTTTCTCTATTCAATCATTAATAACAAAAGTTAATGAAAACTAACCCATACAAGTGAACACTAGGTAAGGGAAGGTGAGACATCTGTAACAATAAAGCGTTCAACTTGAACAGATTATCAATGACCTGTCAAGAAGAAAATGTGTTAGAACTCCTTACCTCACAAGAAGAGGAGGAAAGGAAGTGAATGTTAAGAGTAAGGGTCATTGTTTTAAAAATAAATGATAAAAAAACTCTTCAGAATGTATAATTAAAAAAAAGAATAATAATATGAAAAATAAGATTCTGACATTCCATGAAAATCGTTGGGTGAGTCTTGATAACAATGAAAAAAAAAAAAAAAAAAACTTATGGATCCCTTTACTAACAAACCTAAAACAAATAAGAGTCTAACATTATGGAAGAAACAAAAAAATTAGTGGAGTCAGGATCAAAAATGTGAAAGAGAGCAGGACAATCTCATTGTCTCAAACAGTGAAAGGTAAGGCAAGTTGTCTCAAAACATCATTAAAGTCAATAGCAGGGAAAGTTGTCCTTTAGAAAAACTGTATAACTCTCAAGAGAAAACGTATACTTATCTTAACTCCTGCTCATAATCAAAACCCTGAATCACCTAGACCTTCCCTTACTTATCTTAGCCACTTGTTCCCAGGTAAAATTTAATTGTTGCTTATATAAAATCGACAAATAGTGTTTAGTAATAACTAACTATGACTCGTTACTGTGGATATTAAACAAATACTTTCATAGAATAACAGCAAACATTAGCTATTCTTATAACACATAAAATGCTTTACTGTTTTTTGTCTGTTATACAATGACTAAAACAAGAAGTAAAATAACTCTACAAAATACTTATTGATTTAAACTGGTGCTGACATTAAGATGCATAACCACTACAACTGGAAAAAATTCCATCATTTCTGGTCCAGTCAAGC
>NW_013669127.1:56516-59507 GCF_000517525.1 Limulus polyphemus
CATGGGGGGGCAATGTAACAGTCAATCCCACTATTCATTGGTAAAAGAGTAGCCCAAGGGTTGGCAGTGGGTGGTGATGACTAACTGCCTTCTCTCTAGTCTTACACTGTTAAATTAGGGACGGCTAGCGCAGATAGCCCTCATGTAGCTTTGCGTGAAATTCATAACAAACAAACATTTCAACTACTTATGAGAGATGACTTAATTTAAGTAAGTCTGACATTTGGTTGTTTGATACAACTGACGAGTGGAAAATGTGTCATTTTCAGTGTACAGTTAAGCAGTTTTCACCTGCTTTAGCACATGAGTATGGACTTGTACAGTCCAGAACTCCATTTTAAGTTGCATGATAGTTACATTGTTTATATCAATCAACGAAATTATCTACGATTATTTATTATTTAGTTTTATTGCTCAGTGGTTTTTGTAGGAAGCCCATTAGTTATAGTATTTTTAATAACAATACAATAACTTATTGTAATGTTTCCACTTGATAAATATTAAGCCAGTGCAGTAAGCTTTATTTTTTAAGTATCTGATGTTAATCGGTCCTGGATAACCAATAATTCCTTCCTGGAAAGTACGCGAATCGTGTTGCACAGATTTGATAACATCTGGTGACCTTGTTGAATCTGACACTTCTTGTATGATATTTAGAAAAATGAAAAGTTAAGAACAAATTTGTTGTTTACTGATTTTGATCAGTTTCGGTGTATGAATATATTTAACTCTTATTCTGACTATTTATTGGTAGGCAACAAACCTGGGAAATTCAAGGATTTAGTAAAGGAAGTCAAAAGATTGGGAAATCCTTTTTTTTTCTTATATTAAAACTTGCACATGCTCACCAAAATTACCACTTATCCTTATATTTCATAGTTGTCTGAAGCAGTTATATTTCTTAGCTTTGGAATATTTAACATGTGATTGCATAGTATCCTTGTTTAAAAAATCGTATTATTGGGTGTTTCAAAGTAATAATGGTCAGCACTCAAAACGGATCTGCTGCCTTGGAGCTAATGTAGAAATCGAATACTTGCGATAATTTATAACAACACCAGATGGCATGTGTGATAACCTGAATGTTAAATTGTCAAGATGTCATGTACACACACACACAGTTTCAGGTCTAAAAAAATCCTGGACTTGTATCTAAAATGTGGGAGAAGTTGAGAAACAATTTGAAGAAGAAAATGGTCACCTTATTGTAACCAAAGACCACAAGTAAAAATGAATTTCTAAGTATAATGACACTTGCAATAGAAAACGGACATGAAAGGGCACTAGAATATAATGTTTATCCTTTTGTAACCATGTAATGATGTGTATTATTTAGATAAGATTCATCACCATTTATAGTGGTTTTATGATTCTTTTCCATATACATATATATTCTTTTATTATTAGATGAATTTCTCACCACATAATTTCCTCTCAGGTTCATCTTCAGATCACGCATGTAATGAGTTCAAAAAAGACTCTACAAAACTAAAAGATATTCCAGCTGTTAAATTGAAAGGTCAGCAGGGTACATTGTCACCCAGAAGTGGTCCATCCAGGTCAAGTTCTCATGGCAAAGCCATTCAGGGAAAAGTTACACCTTCCAGGCAGAAAGAAAAACAACAAACACTATCACCCAAGAAATTATCCAAATCAACTTCCAGAGAATCTACCCCAAGTCTGACGCCCTTGAAGAGGAAAAGTCCAGGGTCTCCATCTCCTAAAAGGGTGAAACACAAGTCATCACCATCAACTAGTGAACAGGATATACTAGCTAACAAGCTTTCAAAAGTATTTAGTATTTTAAATGACATAATAAAAAGAAATTATCAAGCAAGAGCAAATTTTTAGGTTTTTTGATAGTACTAGGAAAAGCTTTAGTTTTTACTTGCTTTCCGTAACAGTGATCTGGTTTCTGTTTGTCATAATTAGGTTAGTGGAATCAAATCCAAAGATGAATTTATAAAAAGTACATGAGTATAAATGCAAGGTTAGTGCTGTAAAACAGTGCACGTGAGTCTTCACAATTTCTAAGAACTAGTTTCTGAATGATGCAAGTTCACTGTCACACAATTTATACATCACACACCTGCCTTATGAAAAACAAACAGGCCAGTGTGTGAAAAGCAGGCTCGTCATAAAGATAGTCAGTTTAACAGAGGTATGAATTTGATATTTTCTCCATGACAAAATAACACACTGCTTTTGCCTTATCATGCATTTTTTTCCATGTATATTTGGTGATGGATAAACAATTTTCTTCACCTTTTGTTACATTAAATTTCATCTCTGTTTTAGTAATTTTTTCCATAAAAAAGTTATAAATATTCCAACATTTAAATAGATACTTCATCAAACTAAAAATTTCAGAGGCAGTAAAAACACGAACTCAAAATGAAGGCATTGCTAGCCTTTTTTTTTTCATCTAAAATTTTGTCTAAAGAAAATCTGTCCCACGCTGTAAATTTATTATAACTGTAGTTATATATATGTTATTGCTTTAATTGTACATTATAATGTCGAAAACAATGTCAGTAAAAGAAAAACTATTGGCAAATTTGCACAAAAATGGTTTCATAATTAAATGTAGTTAAAAAGTAATTTTAAAAAATCATATTTTGTAAATTGATAAGACTAGGATTTTTTTTTAAAAGATCGACCATTTGCATTGGTACCATTTTTAATGCTGAATGTCTATTTAAATAGATAATAATTCTTACTATACCAGTTACTGTGTAACAATTTAGATTCAAACAACTATTTCAGCCTTTTTTTTTTTCCTATTCATAAAAGTCTAAGTAATCCACAATTATATATTTTTACCATAACCATTACATCTATCTGGGCCCAGCATGGCCAGGTGGTTAGGGCGCTCAACTCGCAATCTGAGGGTCGTGGATTCAAATCCCCATCACACCAAACATGCTCGCCCTTTCAGCTGCAGGGGCATTATAAGGAGACGGTTAATCCAACAATTCGTTGGTAAAAGAG
>NW_013669127.1:59517-85467 GCF_000517525.1 Limulus polyphemus
TGAGGTCGTGGATTCAAATCCCCATCACACCAAACATGCTCGCCCTTTCAGCTGCAGGGCGTTATAATGAGACGGTCAATCCCACTATTCGTTGGTAAAAGAGTAGCCCAAGAGTTGGCAGTGGGTGGTGATGACTAGCTGCCTTCCATCTAGTCTCAAACTGCTAAATTAAGGACGGCTGGGGCAGATAGCCCTCGTGTAGCTTTGTGTGAAATTCAAAACAAACAAACAAACATCTGCCTGAGAATTATGACTAAAAATCCGTAAAATGCAATAAGATTGCTGTTCAAAAATTAATAATAAATAATAATATTAATAAATAATAAAACTACCAAATAACAACCATCAAATATAAGAGTAATATTGTAAGGTTTTCAACAGTTTTTGTTTTCCAGCAGACTATATTCATACAAGTACTTTGAATTTATAATAATTTTTTTAGGTAAATTTTGTACTTTATTTTAACTTAACAATTTGAATGGGAAAAGTGGATATCAAAAGTGTAAATTTATATCATGTAAAGCAATCAAATATTTTGATATTAGACTTTAAGATGCGAGATAAGTGTACTTGGTATTGTTTGGAAGATACTGTTTTTTTGTCCAGTTAATAGTCTCATTTTTCATTTTTTTTTCAAACAGGCAAAAAAAATATTCTCAGTGGAAAAAATTCTCAACAAACGAAAGCACAAAGATAAAGTGGAATATCTCATCAAATGGAAAAATTATCCAGAGTGAGATTTTTATGACTTTTTTTTTACTTTTGAAAGTAATACTTTTTGCCATAGTTTTTAAATATGTTAAAATAGTAATACCTGTTTTGATAAGTTGTTTTTTGGTAATGTTTTCATAGATGCTGCACAACATAGTCAACTGAGTTAAAAGATTCCTTAATATTTTTAGCCACGGCTCATGGAATAGCTGAGAGTTTTTTTGTTTGTTTTTTTCAAGTACAAACTTTTAGCTCATAGTGCTGTCATCTCTTGACCGATTTGAGATCTAATTACAGTTTTGGATTCAGGATTGATGTGTTTGACCACACCCAAGGTCTCATAGATTAATTTACTTTAATCCTGCCTAAAAGAATTTCAAGTGCTGCGGCTATTGAGGATTCCCTCTTGTTATTAGTTAAAAGTAACAGAGAATCAAAGTATTAAAAAATCTTTGCTGGTTTATTAGGTTTAATTAAAGCATAACGTGATAACCAGAACAAGTCTTGTATAAATTACATCATTATGTGCAAAAACTTAACATCTCTTAATTTCCTACTTTGTTGCAGCTCTGACAATGTTTTTTTTTTTTCAGTTCTGAAAACTGTTGGGAGCCAGAAGAAAATATCTTGAGTAAAGATCTAATAGAAGAGTATGAACAGAATATAAGATGTAAATCTTCCCCGAAAAAACGAAAAGGCCAAACTTCTGACACCCCTGGTGTAGAATTGAAGAAAGTCAAGGTTGAACTTAGGGTATATACATATATATGTGTATAATATGATCTATGTAAATTAGCACTGTGCTAAAATTTATATTTTATGTTACTTTGTTTGGTGTGTATATATATATATATATATATATATCCTTTGCAAGCTCTCCTTATTTTTCATATATTTATGCAAATTACCTTTATAAAACAATATAGTAAGTCTGACCTAAATAACAGCTCACCTTAAACTTCACATTAAAAACGTGAAGAAGATGAATATCAGTCCAAGAAATTTTAAATATAATTTGATAGAGTTTATGGCTTTGGGCAAACAAACGTAAGTTTCCGGATTAGGCTTAGGAAAATCAAAACTTTTTAAGTAAATTTAGGGCAGTTAATAATCACTCGTTAAAGCAAATATGTTTATTCTTAGCGATTTCTGTTTATGGTAATATTATTTTGTAGATTGAACTACTGGTGAGTTTCTACTGTACTATTGCATTTCCTCATTTCTGTTGTATTGATTTGACCTGGCATGGCTTAGCGTTTAGGGTCTTCAACTCTCATTTTATGGGTAATAAGTTTGCATCCCATAACCACTCCTGCTTGCCCCTTCAATCATTGGGGCATTATAATGTAATGGTCAATCCCACTTTTGGTTGGTAAGAGTTTGCAGTGAATGGCATTGATAGCTGCCTTCCCTCTAGTCTGTCACTTCTAAACTAGATACGGTTAGCGCAGATAGCCCTAAAGTTGAATTAATACTTGCAGATATGAATAAATAATAATATATGTTTATTTATAATCAATGGCAGTAAACTAAAATTGTCATGTTTACAAATTATTTTCAATTATTTAACTAGAATTAACACTACACTTGGTTACTTCAATGCATGATGTAACATTTTAGAATATAAATTTGTGTTTTGTAGCAATACTGTTAGATCTTACATTGTAGTAACATTGTAACTTAACACCTTCTTTTGTTACGAAGATGACTGAAAAAAAAAACAACTGAAACTTTGTCGAATTTTTCTTTAATTTACCATTTAGAACGTCATCTAATTAAGCCTTGCAATAACAAATTACTACAGTAAGATGCTGCTGAAAATGAAAGGTGTGAATGTAAGAAATTTTAAACAGCTCATGTAACATATAACATATTGTTTTTATGTATTTTATATTCATTTTTTATTACTTTAAATAGGATTGTTCTGAAATTTCTCACGAACTACTTGTCAAAGAAGATAAACCTGATACGTCTTTGCAGGAGACTTCAGACACAGAGAAAGATAAAGATGTTATCAAAAACATCCAGGAGAACAAAGAAAATTGTACATCTCTGCCAGAACAGGATAATTCTAAAGAAGTTGACAAAGATGATAAAGCCATTGTTAAAGATCTTCCATTGGTTGGTGTTGACAACACCCATTCTTTATTAGTTGATTCTCAAATAGAATCAAATGAGGTAGAACAACCCCAGGCTTCAGAAGGAAAAATTCGTAGTAGGCGTTCTACTAGTATGGCTGCCAGGAATTTCATCAAGTCAGTTTGTCAGCGAAAACATCACACAAAAAATAGTCAGAAATCTAGTGAAGTTGGTGAGAGTAAGGTTCTTCATAAAAAAACTCGTGAACCCAAGAAATCTGAACTGGATTATGATAGTGATAGTGATTCTTCAACCATTTTTATTCCTAAATCTTGTTTAGAGAACAGTGCAAATGTAAAAAATTATTCCTTCAGAAAGTACTTTTCATATCTTATTTTGAATACTGAAAAGGTTTACCTTCTAGGCCGTAATGGCAAGTATCGAGGCAAAGAACACTTTAAAGATGATGACAGGCTTAGTTTTCTCAGCAATCATGTTACAAAATCGTACAAATTAGTGAAACGTGAATCGGGCTACGAACACACAAGAGGTAGAAGCCGAGGTAGACCGAAAGGTTCAGTTCATGGTAGAGGAAGGGGGAAAATAAATGAAATGGTAAATAACAGACAAGATCCTAACAAATATGAGGTTTGTGATGTTAGTGAATCAAGTCAAGGAGATGAAGAAACTGAACCAGAATTTTCAGTAAAAAAACAAACTCTTGTTGTTCGGGGAGCCTTTAGGTCTAGAAGCCGTGGCCGAGGGAGAGTCCAAAGCATTAGACAAATTAATAGTGAAAAGCGTGCAATTATTAATACCAAAAATAAGATGTCCTGTATTGAGAAAAACTCAAAAGTTGATTTTGTAAAGAAAGATAAAAAAAATGTGTTGAAATCATTTTCTTCCCTCAAAAAGACTCGAGGAGGTAAATTCACCTGCTCTAAAGATAACCGTGTCAATTTTGTTAAGTCTAATGTTCTTTCAGGTGATAACCTCTATAACTTAAAAACTGTAGTTAAAAAACGGAAAGTTGGGAGACCACCAAAAAGTACGAAGGCGCAGGTGCAAGATCCTAATGCATTAATTAACCAGTTTGGTTTGCCACCCCATTTAGAGGGTCCTCCTCCACCAGAAGAAAACCCTGGGAAGGAAATCCTCAGAGGTCATCAGAAAAATCGTTTTTTTGTATCAATGCCAGATAAAACTTTGGTAGAAGTAAACTGTTCTGATACACAAAAGGCCCTGCTAAAAGCAGAATCCAAGTTGAAAGCTTTTTCAAGTACAACTCCAAATCAGGTAAGTTATGATAAAATAAATATTTAAAAGTATAGCTTACCTTTTGTTGTCTTCAAAATAATGATTTGACATATACAATTCTGTACAATGACATTATGTATCGTTTAGAAGCAACAAGTATTCGCAGTTATTTGTCTGTCTGATTCAAACTTACGAACGAGACAAAATTTCTAAGTTATTAGCTAATTTAAATCTGAATTTTTATTTTAATAGTACACTATTTGAAACTAACTTGGAGTGCTCGTCCCCTGGATGGAAGCTATGTAAATTCAGGGTTAATGAAAGGTTATCTTAGAAAATGACAAGTTGCTTCCTTTATATGTAATTGAAAAAAATGCCCATAAGAACTGCAAAATACAATATGTAAAACTGCAGATGTGCATGTACCTCTGCATGGACCCAACAAACCATCATGGCAAATTTGGTGAAGATACATCAACAGCGGGCGAAGTAGTGTTAAAAAAAAATGTGAAAACGCAAAAATGCCCATAAAAACCGCAAAATGCTAAACTGAAAATTTGTATGTACCTTTCCATACCAAATTTGGTGAAGATCATCATCATCATCATAGACAGCAGTACATCGATAATTCTACCGATGCTTAGCCGCCACACAATCATGAATTATTATTACAAAAAAATGGGGAAAAAAGTGGGATCTAACACGCCATGAATATGGAAATGGTAGAGCACATACAGGCGGGGGCACAGCATCTAAGCCATGCATACACAAGCACTCGGGACAAGTCCTCTGGGCGAGTCCAGCGACATCAGCGCGACAGCTTCCTTGCGGCTTTCACTGCCACACATCATAACATGCCTCGCTCGCCACTTACAGGAGGTTAGGTAGTGGTAAAAAATGCCCATAAAAACCACAAAATGCAACATGCAAAACTGAAAATTTGTATGCACTCCCACATAGGCCTAATGAACCTCCATACCAGTTTTGGCGAAGATCTATCCACACCCTGCGAAGTAGTTACATGGACAGACAACAGACAGTACTGTTATATTTATATAAATGCATTCAGAAGAAAGCATAAAATATTGCATTTAAAACAAGTTCCCATCTCAAAATGATACTAAGTTTGCAATAGTTGCTATTTGAATTAATTTAGTTAAACATTTTAAACAATATTCTGATTTGTTAAACTTCCAAAGAAACAGTGTTTATATTTAATTAGAGAGTACGTTTTGTACATTACTATTTGTTTTTAAGTAAAGAATTTGAAAATGTTTGTTTATTTGTTCAAACACAATGGTATTGTACTCCTATAATTTGTTTATTTGTTCAAACACAATAGTATGTTCATGTTACAGTATTGTACTCCTATAATTTGTTTATTTGTTCAAACACAATGGTATTGTACTCCTATAATTTGTTTATTTGTTCAAACACAATGGTATTGTACTCCTATAATTTGTTTATTTGTTCAAACACAATAGTGTGTTCATGTTACAGTATTGTACTCCTATAATTTGTTTATTTGTTCAAACACAATAGTATGTTCATGTTACAGAATTGTACTCCTATAATTTGTTTATTTGTTCAAACACAATAGTATGTTCATGTTACAGAATTGTACTCCTATAATTTGTTTATTTGTTCAAACATAATAGTATGTTCATGTTACAGAATTGTACTCCTATAATTTGTTTATTTGAAATGATGATGTGGACCTACTATTGTTTACATTTGTCGTTTATAACTAGTGATACATAGTTTTCAGAAGTAGTGAATGATGGGTTAAAAGTAATTTAGAAGCTACAGTTTATTCAGTTGCTAAGATAGTTTGTTTTGTATTGTTACTTATTTGATTCTATTGTGTTGATGTTTTGCAGATGAGTTAGGCTCAGTTTTGTGTTACTCAAATTGGTATACATTTTATTTTTATAATCGTGTGTACAGTTCATCAGAAAATATGTCAAACCTGCATGTGCAGCACTGATGCCTGATCGTTTATTGATTTGCTAGTAACAGTTGTGTTAATCTCAGTAACATCAAATTCTGTTTGATGCACGTCAGTACAGTATTCTGCGTTCACATTCACTATCATCTTATACCATTTGAACATTAATGTTTATCGAGTAGCTTGTAGTAGTAGTAGTAGTAGTAATGCTGGATATTGTTTGTGAGGAAAGGTAGCTTATGTGAGTTCTTCTTGGATGTAGGTGACATTTAAAAGGTCTGTAAGGAGAATAAATGAAAATCAGCTTCATATAAAATGTTTTCCTGACTATTGGGTTTAATGACCAAATAATTTGAATAATAACTTTTAAGTAAATGATGGTTATTTCCAAGTTTAAAGGTAAAACCATTAGTAGTTCCCAGTTAAGAAAGGTGTGACAATTTTTACCTCTCAAATTACTGGCTTGTGTTTATACCGTGTACCGCTGGAGAAGTCTGAATGCTGCATTATGTTTAGTAATTAGTCAAATTAATTGTTATGTTGACAGTATTTTTTGTTAATTATTTGTTATTAGGAATCCTATAATGACCAGAGTCATGAAGCCACAATTGGTTTGGTACATAAATAAACTGGATATAGACTATCATGACTAGTTCACAGATTGTTCAGTAAAAATTTGTCACAAAATAACTAAAGAACACACACACACACCTGGTGGATTGCCGATAACCTCATCATTAATTGTTTCAGGAGTACCGCACTTTAACCCGTATAAAAATTGTTTATCGTACAATGCATTATTTCTGAATTACAAGTTGTCATGTCATCTTTTCACTATAGTTAACAGCTGTAATGAGGAAATTTTGATATTTGATCTTACGTTCATTCTATTGTTGAATTTCATGTTATCCATATAGGACCCGTTAAGGCTTATTTGATAAAATTAACATGATATAATATCAAATGTTCTATCCTTTTCAGTATTCAAAAAAATAATAACATAGTAATTTCAATAATGAATTATCCACTCTCAAATTCTACAGGTGTGCTTAGAGCAGGGTTCTGAATCTTGTCAAGTAAACATCAGGGTTGTATATACGTCAACAAAATTGTCCTAGAAGTTTTCTGACTAGCATAAACACACGTGAAGCTTTATTATAATGTTTCAACAACAATACTAAGCACAGAATCGTCCAAGTTGTACTTAGAATAGTGGCTTTGTACTCAAGTATCATTATAAACACCCACATACCTTGTTTATTCTGGTAGGGGTGTATGACACAAGTACCACAAATTCTGTCCAAATCTCATATACCCATTTATACCACCATTAATTTTATCATGCGTAACTGTATCTTCCATGCCCCAGTGAAAGATTAGAGCCAGTTAATAGGTGAAATAAAACGTTCCATTTTCCAGTATTAATGACAAAAAGAACGTAGTTATTGCCAAGTAACAGTAAATTGTTGAAAGGTTTTAATGTCTTTGTATAAACATTTTTGATCATAAGTAACTTGCATGGCTAGGGGTCAACATGTGCATACCATGACCTTTTACAGATTGCCTTTCAACATGATATATATTTTATAGAGTTATCAACTATTCATTTTACCCTACATTGCAGATTTAATGACAGTTGGTGGTAGAAGAGAGTAAATACCAGATACAGTATACAGGGATACTGAAAAAAAAAAGAGATGTGTATCTCGAAAGTTCTAGAGGTTAGGCAAATTCGAAGATGAACAAAAGTAGTCTGATTTTTCTGAATCAGAATGAAGTCATCAATTCACAAACATGATACTTTTGTAATGCATTTGATTCTTTGTGTACAGTACACTTTTACATTTTACTAAAAGCTTGCCACGCTTCATGTATATACAGTAGGCCAAACACATACATATTTGGTTGACTCTTGATTTTTTTTTTTTATGAAATGCTGAATAATGTTGGCAAGTTTTATAGTTCTGGTACTTTTTGAAATATTGTAGGAATAACAAAATGTTGTGTTTTTTCAGGTTTCCGTATCATGTACAATAATTTTTTGTTGTTGTTGTTTCTAGGAAGAGTGCAATTCCTTTGGTTTACCTAAACTTGAAGAATGCACCCTCGATCCTGTTGATGATAGCTCCATGTCAAAATTACCTAACACTGTACTGCTTATTGAAAGTGAATTACCAGTAGAAGAAGCAGAAAATAAAGACACTTTTGTGGGTGTGTATCTCTTTTCTCAGGTTTTCTCACCCAGTGAAAAGGTGCAAAAGTGCATGATTTGTCCTGAAAAAAATAATTTCAAAACCGTCCGAGACCTAGAAAAACATTACCGTAAAGTTCACGATCTAGTAACCACCATCATGAAAGCTCAGTATGAGGAAAGCCATGTGTTTGTATGTATTCCTTCTAACGTAAATCAAAATACAGTTTTGAAATCCAAGTGCCGGTTTTGTCAAGCTTTACTACGAAACATCAACCAAGTTCATGAACATTATTCAACCAGTCATGGAAAAGTAGTACGCAATATTCCAGAGTCCCAGATTTCATTTTTAGGTAGATTTTTCTACTGTAGCATGTGTTCATATCCATCATCAACCATTACTTCTCATCTTGACCACATGAAAACTGTTCACAGCATGAAAACTTTTGTCTGCCGTCATTGTAATTTTTGTTCACCTCAGCCTTACAAGTTGCAACTTCACGTTCGACAGAATCATCTTTCTGCTATTCTTGATTCTAAGTGCCCGGCTTGCCAATTACACTTCAAAGAAAGAGGAGGATTGGTTGCACACATGCAACAGACCCATGCTGTGCAGACTGGTAAGTTTCTTTTTTTGTCGTAGTTATAAAAAATGACATGATTTAAAAACAAATTTATAAACATTGTGTGTGTGTCTGTAAGGCATATACTACGTTTTATTTCCAATATTTGATATATGCGAGCCAGGGTTACAGAAATGTAACACACATGAGCACATTGTGATTCAAAAAATTCAGCCAACAGATAAAGGTTTCCCACAAAAAAAAATTATTTTTCCAAAGAAAAAGACATTCTGTATTTGGATAAATGATAGATCTTGCCAAATAGTGTTACCTACTAGAAATGAGGATGATTAAGAATGGTTTTTCCCAGAACATCTCTGTTAATACATCATTGCCCCCTTGGTAGAAAGTATGTTTTTTCAATTATATATATATACATCTCCCTCCCTATTTTTTTTTTAAGAATTGAAATAGCATATTAAAAATAAAGCCCAAACACAACAACTTTATAGTACAGTGACGTTCTTGTTAAAAATGAATAAAAACCCTATAACCTGAGCTTCAGTTTGCCCCTGAAGAAGAAAGGTCCGCCTTTTGAAAGCACTTGGGTTATAGGGATTTTATTCATTTCTATCAAGACTTCATGAACCTGTGTGTTTTTTTAACATCGTGACATTCTAGTTAGTACTATTACTGTTCTTTTGTACGAAACTATTTTTTGAAAAAACTCGTGCACTGTTATGTGTTGTGATAAACTAAAGATCTCTATTAAAGTTTTATTATTATTATTATTATTATTATTATAGATATTAATGTGTATGTGGATTACATCATAAATATTTCAAACGTTAAGTTAAAATATATCTTATTGTATTTAACATGAAGCTATGGGTGTGTCTCCCACCTCAAAAATGAACAACAATTGCTCTGCAAATTTTGGTTATTGTGGTGACCTCATATGGGAAAGTTTAAGAAATACACAAACCCACAACATTTAATGCAACAGCAATAGTCCACCCTTCCATGACATGGTTTGATATTTTTAACAAAAAATTGACCATCTACTATAATTTTAAAAAATCGGAGGTGGAGGCATGTGTGAAGATTCTGACCATATTTTAAGTATCCAGTTGAAAATTGTTACATGTATTATATGATAAAACAACTATAAAGGATCGTAAATACCATTGAAAAAGATTTTGTATAAAAATACATCGACAAATTTGAATTTTTGCAACACCAATAGCAATTGTAGTTTTTTCAAAGTTTAATAGATTTATTGGGCGTTTGGTCCGGTATCTCAACAGTAGTTTAGGATCATCATTAGACAGTGAGTGAAATACTTCAAAAGTTTACCACTCGTCAGAGTCTAAGAATGGCTGTAACTAGCCAATGTGGTTACTATGTAAAATGGGATAATTTTCTAAACAATTTTGTTTTACAAGCTTGAAAACCGTCCAGTTAGTCTATTACTCACCCCCGGTGAATGCTGTTTTAAGACTACATTGTGTAAGGTTGACAGTGCTTATGTCTCGTTAACTTTAAGCCATGACGTTCACATAGAAATTTCACAAAATAGTTAGTTAAATCTTGGGTATTAACAGATGAGGTGCGTAGCTAAAAGAAAGATAATTACAAGGAGACCAAAATATGTTTTAGGCTGTCAAGATTAAACAATACTTAGTGACAGTGACTCAAGTTAATTAGTTTTTTTTTTTTATATCCTCCTTTTTTCTTATGAAAAATTGGGATTTTATGCATGTAAAGTGTAGGCTACTTTTATGTCATAGAAACAAGAACAACATAATACAGAGGAACAAGAATACATAATACAGGGTGTCCCAGACGTCTGGACCCGAAGGGAAAATAGACATTATTTCTAATGTCAATTGTACATATTTCAGGAAAGAAACTACCCTGATGCACAGTTTACCAAGAATTGATATGTGTATGACTGTTAATGGCATGCAATTTGTATAATAAATAAATAAATAATACATTGTGTATTTTTCCCTATGGGTCCAGACTTCTTGAACACCCTGTAGGTTTTATGAACATAATAAATACTAGAGTAAAAGAACTCTTTCTTCAAGTGAAAACAGCTTGAACTCCAGAAAACGTGTTTACCAACATTCTAGTCAGCGCCTTCTTTAGTGTAGTGTTTGAGAACAACAATACTATAAAACTTATAAAATGTATTTTAATAGCTAATAATCAGTTACTTATTTTATTTTTTTTAACTATAAACATTATTGAGCTTAGTTTTGTACTACCTTTTTACTATTATTTTAAATTATATGGATGAACAATAATTTTAAATACAGCTAAAATAGTGATTTTCTGTTATAGGTCTTAGCTCGTGTTGGTAATGTGAAGTCGTGTTGATTTTCAAAAATGCATGGATGTGCTATTAGAGAAGTGATTTAATTAAATGAGTACAAAATTCTCTTAGAAAAGCTAAAATTGATTCTAGTCTTGTTTTCTAAGCAAAATAGATAAGCATTAATATTAGCTTCTATGTTAGAAAATCTGTGAAACTTTTTTAATACCTGACATTACTTCTGAGTGTATTGAGTTTACTTTTTCTCAGACTAGTTGCTTTTGTAGTTTTCTGAACCAAATTGTGCCTAATATCTTAACAGATGAGTACATCTTATAAATCCTGATTTTTATTTTTAATTTGGGTCAATAAATCTACATGTTGGCTTTGAAAAAGGATGTGTCTAGACTAAAATAAAGATTAAATCTGAGTTGAGCATCTGTTATATAAGATACATGTTTGAATTTACAGTGTGTGTGAGTTCAGAGCAGACAAGATTAATAGATAGTCAGTGTTTCAAAACATTTAGTTCATCACTTGTGAAATACTTCTATACACCGAGTTAAAAACTGAGAGATCTCTGAAATGCTTATTGTGTTTTTCATCTTTCTCTTCAGCACCAAATATTTGGTCCTGTATTAAGTGTCATTATCCGTGTGAGGAGGAGAATCAGCTTGCGACTCATCTGGCCCAGTGTGAGAACTGTCAAACATTAACACCTACGAATAAACCAGAAGCAGATCAGCAAAGTGAACCTAATGTTGGTTCAGGAACAGTTTTCTATAAGTGTAACCTTTGTTCTTTGACATTTACAGCTGAAGAGGATATTAAGGTATGTAAAGAAATTTCAAAATGACTTAATAACCAGAAAAAGTAGTTTTATTCCCACTATTTTGTTGCACCAGATCACGGGGTAGTTACACCATACCAACATAGTTTTAAACTGGTAGACAGTATTGGCAATGGTATAACTATCCTTTGATAAAGCTGATAGAGAGAAACATAAAAATTATGATAATTTTCTGGAGATTAGTAATATTTGTTATATTTCTACGTTATCTGCTGCTTTTCAGTGCATATTATGGTCATTAAAAAATAAAGTGTGTTAAGAGAGTTTTTATTTCATTTTTGTTTATCTCGTAATTAGTATGTAATAAAGGCAGGGTAGGTTTAATCAAATTGTAGATGATACTATATATATATATGGGGTTGTAAATGATACTAATTAAACATATGTATAGGGGAAGCAAACTCAAACAGTGATGTCATTTTTTCACACGTTCATCCTTGCTTCATAGAACTTTTCTGTAGAGTGAAAATAACTTTTCACTTCTTTGTCAATTTAGAATTAATAAAGTCACATGTGAAATTATTTTGACATACTTTTTAACTATTGTTATAATTTACTAATAATCGTCTTTCAATACAAACTGAAGATCATATAATTGAACTGTTACATTTTGAAAATATCTTGAAGTTTTAATGTTGAATATTTTACATTCTTCCTTTTTTTGTGAATGTAACCATTAAAAAGACATCGATGATTAGTATTAATGTGTGTTATATTAAATCACGCCATCTGGTGGGACAGCAGTAAGTCTATACGGACTTACAGTGTTAAAATCTGGGGTTTGATTCCCTGTGGTGGACACAGCAGATAGCCCAATGTCGCTATACTCTAAAACAAATATTACATCACAATAAGTCTAATATAAATTTAAATTGCATAATTCTTTACTGGCCCAGTACAGGTTTCCACTGAAAAAAAGTGTTTATTTAGTAGAATTTCGAGTATACCTTGTTTGTTGTATGTTGCTGCCAATGAAACCTTTAGTTTAAGATCAGAAACACTATTTATATTGCTTATTTATGAGTCAACATTCTTCTTACCTGTATTGGTGCCTTAAAGAATGATGCAACTTAAATTATCATCAACCTCATTGTGCTACAATGTCACAAGTGTTGCCACTGTGTCCCGTGATCCACTGGTTAAGGCATTCTACATCGTTGGTTCCCAACTGCTGGATCGGTGCCAGTCCACAGGGAGATTTCGGTCGGTCTGCAAAATGGTTACGATGAAATGTGTTTTGAAATATAGCTACCAAAGTATATTGTTTTACTACGTCAAGTCAAATGTGCATTTGGTGCACTGGATGAAGTTCTGGAAACAACAGATTTTTATAAATATATACAAGATGGCCCAGCATGGCCAGGTGGTTAGGGCACTCGACTCACAATCCGCAGGTCGCGGGTTTGAATCCCCGTCACACCAAACATGCTCGCCCTTTCAGCCGTGGGGGCGTTATAATGTGATGGTCAATCCCACTATTCGTTGGTAAAAGAGTAGCCCAAGAGTTGGCGGTGGGTGGTGATGACTAGCTGCCTTCTCTCTAGTCTCTCACTGCTAAATCAGGGACGGCTAGCGCAGATAGCCCTCGTGTAGCTTTGCGCGAAATCCAAAACAAACAAACAAATATATACAAGTTTATTGAAACTATATTAAACGATCTCTGTATTTGATATTCTTTACATTTTGTTTCACGTGGAAATACATACTTCAATGTACAAATCTATATTACTATACTTTACATATTGTTATAATTCATTTTTATTTTTGAAATAGATTCCTTTAAATTTTTGTTTATTTATTTTGAAAAGAGGGTCTAGATATGATTTGGATGAAGTAGCATCATAGTTTAGGGTAGAGTTGTATAATAATAACAAATGGTTTACAAATCAGTTGTATGTTTTCTAACAAGCTTTTATTTTAACTAAAAAATTGGATTACAGTGTTTTGTTTTAAATCTTTGATAAATGGAGTTTTTATAATGTATGTATGGATAATTAAAAGGTATTGTAATCAGCTTAATTTTTTAAATAGAAACATATGGAGGAAGGAGTGCATCTCTCACCTGAGAACACAGAAAACAGAGATACCCAGAATTCGAACATTCTGGGTAAATCACTAGATAGCAGTACAGCTGAAAGTACATGTTTTGTGTGCTGTATGAGGTTTCCAACAGCAGATTTGTGTCATGAACACCAGAAGCATGTTCACATGCGTTGGGTGGATCGAGAAATTCCAGATCACTCGTATGAAGAGTTACCAGGTATGTTTATGTACATGGGTATCAATAGGAATATATGTATGTACGTGGGCGTCGGTAGGAATATGTGTATGTACATGGGCATTTGTAGGAATATATGTATGTACATGGGGATCGGTAGGAATATATCTATGTACATGGGGATCGGTAGGAATTTATCTACATACATGGGGATCGGTAGGAATTTATCTACGTACATGGGCATCAGAAGGAATATATCTACGTACATGGGCATCGGTAGGAATATATCTACGTACATGGGCATCGGTAGGAATATATCTACGTACATGGGCATCGGTAGGAATATATCTACGTACATGGGCATCGGTAGGAACATATCTACGTACATGGGCATCGGTAGGAACATATCTACGTACATGGGCATCGGTAGGAACATATCTACGTACATGGGCATCAGTAGGAACATATCTACGTACAAGGGCATCAGTAGGAACATATCTACGTACAAGGGCATCAGTAGGAACATATCTACGTACATGGGCATCAGTAGGAATATTTTTAAGTGGTTGTTTGTTTTAATAAGTGTTTAAAGTAACTTAGCAGCATGTAATTTATTTTTCAAAGCTGTATTGCCAGCACAATTCACAAGTACTGTTTGAGTTGAAGATTTTGTCCAAAACATTGAGTTTTATGTTGCAATACAACAGTTGACTGGACACATATCCAGTATTTATCAGTTACAATATTACAATAATGTTTGAGTTAATTTTATGATTATTTTTGTACAAAATGTACAAAAAATATGTATCGTTGCTCTATACTAACAGTAGTTCGTGTGACATTTTTTCATATCGATAGAAAAGCTCACTGTCCTCTTACTGACTATTCCTGTACATACCCACAGCATCAAAATGTAAAGAAGCTACAATGTGGCTGACATGGTGCAGCATTTGTGTTGATTTCCATATAAAGTTTAGGGTATATTTTTCTCCAACATGTATCATCAACCCATGCATCAGTTTGTATAACAGATAATTGATTGGAAATATCACTGATAATTGTTTAATACACTTTTGTGAATATTTTCAAATTTCATTGTGTGACTGTTGTTAGAAATATATGATTTAATACTTCTGTATGCTGAGTATCTAATGAATAATTTATAATTACAATGTTGTATAGCTACATAGGTTTTAATAAGTAGCGGAAGGAGTAATATAAAAATTGGTATAATTCATCATTACGCAGTTGGAAAAAGATTGTTGTATCAAAGCAAGGTTTTTCAAAATGTTCGTGCAAGTGTTCTGTATTTAGTTGGTTGACATCCTTGTAAAAAGTAATAAATTGGCACTAATCCTCCATCTTAGACATCCTTAGCCATACTTTAGTTGATACAGAAACTTGTTTAATCTTAAATCAGTGTGTTCTCTAAGTCTGATTTTTGAACTTGTATAACTAGAATTGCACTTAGGACATCTATATTGATTGTATATTCTGCAATTTTGGTATTTTGTGTTTCACGTGTGTGTGTATATACACACATATTAACCAGTATGTATTTCTTTAACGTGAAAGATAAAATACAATTAAATTAAAACGAAACACATTACAAATTCACATGACCCAGGAGGTTAAACTTTATTGAATGTGTTTACTAAAAATGAATGTTGATGTAGGTAATCTAGGATAGACAGATATCACATTAGAAATTTTGGCTCTGATGTAACAGAATGACATGAACAAACTCGAGTTCCTGTGTTTTAGCCTTATACTGATCCGACAGTTACAGTTAGTAGAAATCGTATTGAATATACAAGCAGAGAATCCCTTATAAAGATCTCAATTGTTAATCATCATGAATTAAGATTGTATTTCAGTTATGTTTGCTTCCTTTAATGTTCTGTGGTTGTTTTGTTTCTCCAAAATGTTTCCTAAATCTGCTGATTATTGTGGATAGTTATAAGTTACTAATTGGATATCGGTATCTATCTGTGCAACATGGAAGGGATTTATTTTCTACTTGCTGATCCAGCAATGAACTTTTAATCAATTCATAATTGTGTACACCCAAAGAAATGACAATAACTAATATTTTAAAACAACAATTAGAATAACTTTTGATACACCTACTCCATGTTGCATGAGCTGAAATCATCAATACCTATTAAAGTATTAAACAACCCATGAACTGTGGGTAACAAACTTAACTCACAAATAGAGATTCACCTTCATATATTTGTGTTATATACTCCTTTTTTTTTTAGTACGTATTATGATATACTTCTCGACTTGTTCAGTTTCACTCAGTTTTAAACCTAATGTTATCGGCACTTGTAATTTAACAGTTAAAACCAATGTACAACAGATATAAGTAAATTTTAATGTACTATTTATGTAATAAACACTTGTTAGCACCATAACAAAACACTGGTAATTCCTGAATCTAATTTGTACCAATATTAAAGTAATGCTTAAAACTTGTCAATGCAAACTATGTAAAGTTATCTGGATGTTTTATATTGAACTTAAATTACTCTGCAAATGATTAATTAAAAAAATTAAATATCTAAGGTAAAGCTGCATGCTTTTGTCCTTTTTCTTTGTAATATAAAAATGCTCAATTACTTGGATTATATTGTTTAAGCCTAGGAAATAGTGGTGTGTATTCCAGTTAGGTTTGAGAGAGATAATAGTTAATCCTTTTTCCTTTTTTGTGTTTGTCACTTGTCTGACAGACATATTGAGAAAATAGAAGCTGAGCTTTGATTTATCTCGATAAGTATATGTTATTTAAGCTGTGATATAAAGATTGTAACTTAGGAGTAAAAAAGAAAAAAATTTCTTTTTCTTTTTAGATCTTAACAATGGAAAGAACACAAAACAATGTAGCAGTGTTACTGAAATTACTGCATCCAAAAACCACAATCCGCTAGTGTCATCAGCCAGTTCAGAAGAAGTACCTGCTCCTCATCATGAAGAAAATGTCCTGAAGCCAGAAATGGACAGTATAACGTCTTCAGAAATGACAAGTGAAGATAATCACACTGAAGAATGTAAAGCTCCATTAGTTACAGATTCAGAAATTTCTGAGAGTAAAGAAGGTGGGGAATCAGCAGTTAAAGAAACTTCCATTTCAGAGAATGTGATAAATACTCAACCTGTTACTAACGGATGCAATGATCAGAAAACGAATGTCGACTCACCTGCTGGTGTTACTGAAACACAACAAAATGGAATTCAAGAATCATTACCCCAAAACAGTGTTGAAGATAAAACACAAGCTAGGACAGAATTCATTATGATCAAAGATGTGCCAACTGATAAACAATTAGTTGAGCTTGGTTTCCCTTCAAAAGTTGGCCATTACTGTCACTTGTGTGAAATGGTAATCCAAAGTTATCCTCTCTATTATATGCACATGTACAATGTTCATAGCCTGGAGAAAAGATTTCAGTGTATAATTAGTGACTGTAAGCATACTTTCAGCAGTGCAGCAGCATTTCAGTGTCATGCCCAGAAGCACAACCAAAAGTCTGAGAGTTTTTGTAGCCTTTGTGACATGGTTTTTGAAGACAGCAAGAACCTTCAAGATCATATTTTCAGCCCACAACATGGTACAAAATACATAAAAACTCAGGTACAGTTATTATTAGAATGTTTATCCAACAGACAGATGTCAACTACAAAGTTAATTCTTTAACTGTATCATTACTGATGGAGTTCATATAGACCACTTCATCAGCTTTTCAAAAATATTTTGCTAAACTGTTTACATACAAAATGTCTTGCTTGTGGTTCCATGACTTTGGTTACAGGATTCCTAAAAACATGTGACTCACACCAAAAATATATATAAATAATCATCTATATTGCAATTAATTCCACTAGTCATTGGGAAGAGTCTCTTCTGCATTTTTATACAAAAAAGAATTAGTAAGTAATTGTAACAGGCAAAAACGTGCAGACATTCACTGGTAATGAACAGCATGAAAACAAGTTGAGAGTTAAGTATGTTGAACATTTGAGCTGGATAATTTTGTAAATTTTTCTATCAAGTTTCAGTGTTCCAGTAACTTCAACTTATTCTTGTAATTGTTACAAGTAAATTTTTGAAATGTTGTTTTAACTGATTTTGGTCAGAGTAGCGTGTTTCCTGAAGCAGCCTTGATCACTGTGAATATTATCAGTAACTTTGATCTAATTATTAGACTACAGTATTTTCAGTAACTTTAATCTAATTATTAGACTACAGTGTTTTCAGTAACTGTAATCTAATTATTAGACTACAGTATTTTCAGTAACTTTGATCTAATTATTAGACTATGGTATTTTCAGTAACTGTAATCTAATTATTAGACTACAGTATTTTCAGTAACTTTGATCTAATTATTAGACTACAGTATTTTCAGTAACTTTGATCTAATTATATTATTTTCAGTAACTTTGATCAAATTATTAGACTACAGTATTTTCAGTAACTTTGATCTAATTATTAGACTACAGTATTTTCAGTAACTTTGATCTAATTATTAGACTACAGTATTTTCAGTAACTTTGATCTAATTATTAGACTAATTATATTATTTTCAGTAACTTTGATCTAATTATTAGACTAATTAGATTATTTTCAATAATCCACAAAGTAATTATTATCTATTTCTCTATTAATTTTCACATAAAGGTTCATTTATAGTTTTAGCAAAAGTAGAAGCACTGGTTTCTGATTGTTGATCACAGAAGTGGAGTTGGGCAATTAATGTAGAACTAGCTAATCGATTAATCATTGGGCTTATTAGTCGGTTGTATTCAACTACTCGGTTATTCTCATACGAAATGTGGATGGTAGGAAAATTGATGATACTAATTTTGATTGGTTGATTATTTTCATGACATTAATCAGTATAATAATAATAATTCCAAGCGTGTTACACGACGACTTGCTGCTCATTGATAATAGAGTTAATTGCTCTGTCACGGGTTTCCTTATTTTTAAGAGTGCATGGATTTTCCTCATTATTTGCTCTCGGAGGTATCTTCGAATATTGTGTATATGGTGGACTATTGTTACAGTTTATTGGGAGTTTTGCTACATGTGTGTGGGGTTTTATTAATTCACAAACATTTCAGTAAATTGTTAAAAACTGGAACAATCTTGTAAAAGAAAGAGCAATGTATAAGTTTATATTAGTATTTTGTAAATTTCTTTGGGTTAGGTCCAAAAACAATTTCACTGATTGTGTGAATAAAATCAGATTATTGTTTGATATCTAAATGTTATTGAGATACTTGAGAATCTTGTATCAGACTTTCTGATTTTTAAAGTCCTTGAAGTGTTATAAGCTACCTTGGAGTAATACAAAATAAATTGACACAATTCTATATCTTGCATTTTGTAACATCAATAGTTTTTTTTTGTTTTTTTTTTCAGGAGAAATATTTTCATAGTGAACCTCGTAACTACCGTTGTAAGGTGTGCCTCAGTTGGTTTGGGTTGTTTGCAATCTTTGTAAAGCATATGGAAACCGAGAGTCACCAGTATCGGTGTAAGTATTGTGGCCTGACTTTTGTTCAACCTGGGCCACGGAGAAACCACATTCAGAGTGTTCATCCAGAGATGGCAAATGTCTGTGAGGTATGCTATATTCAGTATTTTTACTATTTCGTTTTACCTATATACTGGAATATATTTTTCAGGGTATTCGTACGTCAAGGCCTAACTCTTTTGTGCTTGTCACATCTTTTAATATTACATACAAAATTTAAACAACTTTATATTCCATGTATGTCAATAAACTTGGATGAAAACATAATTTATAATTCAAAATTGCATAAATCTTCTGCTTTAACTTCTTAATTAGTACCTCCTACCTTCTTGATTTGCTGAGATATCAAAGAAATTTGTTAAAAATCAGAGAAGCCCCTTACCCCTTGTCTCTTTGACTTTCTAAGTTGTTTACCACTTGAACCAATCTCTTGTCTTGATTTTAACACCTGGATTATTCACCTCTTAGATATTTCCCATTCCTTTAGCATTCTGGTGCTACTCCAAACACCCAACAGAGTTTTTAACCTATTCAGAGCATACTTTGAAAGCCAGATAAACTATAGTAGTTTTGAGACATTCTGTTGTAGTGACTGGCATATTTTTGGTTGTAAAATACATATTTGAAAGCTACGTATTATTTTTTTGGAACACCCGAATCTCTGAGATTCAATGAGGCTTACAGAAAAATGTCTAAAATGTTTGATCATGTGCAAATGAGCTTGAGGACACAGTAAGTACCTCAGATCCTTCTTGTTATGTATATATATATTTTATTCATTATTACATATTTTTACAACAAAGGTAACTAAAGTGTATAAAAATTAGATAACTTCTCAATTTAACATAACAAAACTTCAGTAAAACATCAAGTTTCATGAGCTCAAGTGCTATATGAAAATAGCTAAAAAATAGCTCACTGCCTCAGTGAGTACTAAGTATAGAAATAGGTCAATAAAATAAAAGGAAGTGGATGTGAAAAGGATACTGTTAAGATGAGTAATTTGGAAGTTTCTAATCAATACTATAGTTATTACAGAGGAACAAATGGTATTTTTTAGCTTTTAGTTTCACTGTGCATTGATGACTTTGCGACAGTTAGTGTTAGGGTAGAGAATATGAGAGAAACTATGAAATTTTACTTTAAACAGAAATGATATTCATTTAGGAAGTTCTACAGATTATGCAAATGAAATGTGAAAAGACGTATTTCACCTTTTACTCAGACCGCATTGATGACTTTGCGACAGTTAGTGTTAGGGTAGAGAATATGAGAGAAACTATGAAATTTTACTTTAAACAGAAATGATATTCATTTAGGAAGTTCTACAGATTATGCAAATGAAATGTGAAAAGACGTATTTCACCTTTTACTCAGACCGACTACAGAAGTTGTAACTATATAAGAAATCAATATTTGTAATATTGAAAATGATCGGTGGTATATGTTAATACAAGTACATACATACCAACTGTTTGGATCTGTAGCAGTAATTCTGTGTTATTTTATAAGGGATTTGGGATACTGTAGCTTTCTAAACTTGATTGTGGATTTTTTGTATACTTTTATTAGATTTGTGGTGTAAAAATGGAAAGTTCACAAGCATTATGGGGCCACTTATCTGGTCATGGAATTGTTCATGAGTGCCCCAAGTGTCGGAGACGCTTCTTACAGAAAGAACAGCTCAGTGCTCACTTGGAAGTACACGAGTAAGTTGTTTTAACTCTATTAATGGAAAAAAAAAACTGTACATCTTCAGAAGTTACTATATTAAAATAATGGTAAATTGATGGGTAATTATTTTAAAGCTAAATTTTTAATCTATTGAAAATCATAGATAGTAATGTCTGTGTGTGGATAAAATTTTATAATGCGTTATAAAGTAAAATAGTTTGTCATTATTTACCATCAGACTCATTTTAGAAAATTTAAATTTGCTTTTATGAGACTTTTAGTATTTTGCTCAATTGTTTTATTAGTTTCAAGAAGTATAACAAAAGCTGACTGGTCTGATCCAGTGTTTCTCAACTGTGGTGCCGTGAGATTTGAGCCCAATGTTGTTATCTCTATGACTCCCCCTCCCCTATTAACTAAGCTAAGCTAAAAAATGTTAATGGTGCTGTGAAAATTGTAGAGTGTGTAGGAGTGTCTTGAGCAAAAGAATAAAGTTGAGAAACACTGGTCTGTCACATGTTTAGTTGCTGTGAATGTTACTGGCTTGCTATAATAATATTATTCATGGCTTTTAAGTATTTTATTAGTTATATGTAAATTCTAAAAGGTCTAAACCAGTGAAATAAAATTTTAAAACTTCTACCCATACTTGTTAAGAAATAAAACTCCTTATTGGATAAAAAAAAAAAAGTTTTATTACCACTATAGGCTCATGTTAAGTCCTTTCAAAATCAGCAAATGTGTCACTAAAGTTTTTGATAAAATTTTGATAGGTATTACTGAAATTTGAATTGTCCAAAAAATATTCATTCTCATCATTGATATTATTAGACCAAAATTCAGCTCTCTTCAGAAGTAGGTAATTTTGTGTGTAGCAGTTCCTTTTTCAAAGTTTGGCCTTTTGTGAGTATGATTAAAGAAATAAAAATGTCAACCTTAGCTTGTAATGTGTAATAATTCACTGACGGTGTCAGTAACAGTAAACACATTGACAATAATTTTGTGAACTCCACAAGACCACTAGAAACAACCTTAGATTAATTCTCTAATATTTGTTTAAAGGCCTTTGAACTGTTCAATAGAACTATATGAATCTTATGGGCTATATATTTTTTTTAAACATGTTTTACTCAAAATCTAAAACAGTGATAGTCAGTCATAAGTTAAAATCTTGAGCGCACAAATTTTACATTTCTTTTATTCGAAGAAATGTTTTATCCGAATTGTTTTGTGATGTACCACTCTATAAAATTTCACACGCCTAAAGTACTTGCATGTTATTTTGTACCCATCTTGTTTTGGAAGTTGTCTAACATTAATAAATTTAGTCTTCCAATGGTGTTGAATATTTTTTTGTGCGATGATATTGCCAAAATTCAACATCTTCAGAGGAACATTAAGGTATTTTTCAATGACTTGTATAGTTTAATATATTTATTTGAACTAATGGTGGTGGTTCCTGGTACTAATAAATAAAATTCTCTGTTGGCATATAAACTGCTTCAGATTTCTCTTGTAAATTTGCTGTGTATTGTGCATCTCATCAAACATTAAAGCAAACCAAAAAAAAAACATTTTTGTGTAAGTAAATCAAAATAACATTTTATGTTACAATACTATTCATTTTACTTTTTGTGAAGAAAGAATAAAAATTGCGTATTATGACTGATTCAGTTTCTTTGAAGTTTACTGTCTACAAGGTTCTGCTTATCTTTCGAAAATAAGACAGTGACATAATCTGTTATTATTTGTATGTACAAGTTTTGTTAATCTACCTTAATACAGGAATGTATTGTGTTATATGTTGTGTATACGAGGTTCTGCTAATCTTACATAATTTTGTCAATATCCCATTAAATTTTGTATGTACAAGATTCTGCTGGTCCAGTTTCAGCAAACCAATGGTTATACTTCTCATTCAAGTTTGTATATACAAGGCTTTGCTCACCTGCAGTTTATCATATTTCATTTGCAAATACTGTTTTATGGTATATTACAGGGGTGGCCAACCTTTTTCACAGTTGGGCCAATTTTAAGCTCTGAATTTTGAGTAAGGTACCACTGACCTGTAAAAAGCACTTCAAACCAAAATCCATAGGAATGGGGAGGGAAGGGAGTACAAGCAATCAGAGGTATTAAAAAAAGAAATGAAATAATTAATGAGATAACATGTATTTTAATAAAATTATGTTTGTATGGAAATTTCAAACAAAATTTGTTTTTATTTACCACAGCATGTGATATTTTTTACATTACCAATGGTCTGCAAGTTTTTTGATAGTAGCTATTCTCGTTCAGTGCTGCCCTCTATATGAAAAATAATTTTGGATGTCACAAGTCTTGAAACTCCCACCTACTCCACGATCAGTGTGGTTCACAGCATCTCCACATGTAAACCATCATGTGACAACCCTCCACCAATAGGATTATGACTTTTTTTTTAGCGTGCCATTTGTAACATGGGTGCTGTAAGTTTGGCCACCTCTGGTTTATATTGTTATATTTTACTATCATTTCTTTTGTATTGTATGTTTATTGACATGCAAGGTGACATTATTTTATGGTTTGTTTATTGGTCACTGTTGTTAGAGCTGTTTGAAACTTTTTAAGATTTTAGAATTTGTGTAATCAAAGAGACATCCTGGATAGTCAAAAACTATAGAAACAGGACTTTAAGTAGAAGTAGATGGAAGTTTTAACATTTGTTTGATGCAAGATGTTATTGTCAGCCAGGTCGACCTAGCTCATTATATTAAAGATTGAAAATAGCCTTGAACTTCACTTGAGTGAAACTGTTTTTTTTTTAAATACACAAAAAAAAAGTGAAGTTTTAGTAAACTATTATATATTATTTCTTTATCAAGTTATTTATTGTCACCAAAGACAATTATTGAAAACCTGCTACAAAATAGTACACACCAATATTCTGGGAAGCACTAGTTGAAATATCCATTCAATGCATGGGGAAGACATACTGCCCCCCCTCCACCACCACCACGTGGGTGACATAGGGGATACTTGCCACGTTTGGTGACAGTCAGTCTTGTGGTTTGCCAATTATAAGCAGACACACATAATGGTTTAGATTAGTTGTGTGAGAATCACCTTTGTTCTTCCTTGAATGAGCTTTTAGGGTATTAATATAACATTTTAAATTTAAACATTACTTCTACCAGATATAAGCAACAATAATACATAATGAGTTTCAATGTAGAAAATAAATTTGAAAATATTTTGTCTTTTTTCTATTCACAGATGCACTTAAAAAAATAAGTAAATAGTGTGGTTTAAAAAATACAATTTACTGTTTCAGTCCATCCAGTAAGTAATGTATCAGCGTTTGTATCTAACTATGTATGTTATATATATAAAACATTGTGTGTAAATACCATTTTTTTACAGCCCTCCAGTGTCTTGCCCTTGGGAAGGATGCAGCAAACAATTGTCTTCAAAAATGGGGCTTTACAATCACTTGAAATCGCACCAAGAAAAACGTGATTTTGATTGCTCTCACTGTGGAAAAGGTTGGTTGAAATATATACTCTCAACAATTATTTTAAATACAGAAAAAGTCTTAAAGTATAAGTGGTTATTGTGGAATATTTTTTTTAAATAATATGATTTAATTGAGTGTGTGAATAAACCCCCCCAAAAAATTGATTACTTTTTTGATCCTGGTCTCCGTGAGATCTAATGTATGAATTAAAGTGAACCCCCATTAATCCAGATGATTCTTTCGTATAGACAAATCTTCAGAACATGAAATTTAATCAATAGTCCATATATATTCCCATTCTGATTATGAACGCTACTTTTTTATTAAAAATGTGTTTCCTGTGGATACACGACTCCACGAGAGTCAAGTAGGAGTCCACCAGAAAAGGAAATGAGATGATAGTTACTAATCATGAAACACCACTACTCACTGTGTGTGCTGGCTTATGACAGATTTCGTGAGAATGATCTTTTTTCTTTTACTTGCGGTTGTTATTGGTTTATGAGAATTTTCCTGAGTATAGATGTAGATATAAACTAAGTGATTTATACTACAGTCGTGCTCCAAAATAAAGATACTTAGAAATATCGGCATCATTAAAATGTGATGTTTTTTAATACAAAAAAGCAATACATTAACGATGTAATTTGTATTCTGTAGATAAGTCATAGGTTTGAATGAAATGATGATTTATGTGAAGATAATAACATATGCTACTTTGATTGTGTAATTAACTTGTATAATTATTGATAAGTTTATTGTAAATATAGTTGTTGTTTTGTTTGTTTTTACCAGTTTCATGCCCATCCTTATTAATTTGCCCTGATACATTTATTCATTGACAATGCATGCTATTAATAGAACATCCGTTGTATTCAAACTTACTGATTCAACTATCCAGATTTTTGATAATCTGGAAGAACTACTGTATTATAAGTGCGTTCAAATTAACAAGGTTTAACAGTATTTCCTTATGAAATAAGAATTAGAAGATAGGATAAATATCAATAAATAGATGTGGTTCCTTAACAACTGCATGTTGTAGAAACCTACAAATGTAGAGGACGACGTTTCGAAAGTATTCCACCTTTCGAAACGTC
>NW_013669127.1:86467-102387 GCF_000517525.1 Limulus polyphemus
TTTAAGAGCTTATTTCTAAATAGTAATAATCTGTATACATATATAATTGAAATCTGACTGTATTTTACAAAATACTAGTCTTCTAAAACACAACCAAGACAGGTCATTTTGTGAAGACTTAAGGTCAGTTTCATCTTATTGGATGCAGTAACATGAAAGTACGTGTGCTGCATCATTGTAACTTCTGTATTGTTAGCCAGGCACGGATGAAAAGTCAACATAATAAAAATAATAAATGTATAATGTTATGAGATTTAAGCTATTTAGTCTAAACATTTCTGTTTTCGTGTTATAATTTGTTGTCATTTTAAAAAGAAAGAGGCATAATTTATATTTATTTCCTAATTTTGTATGGTGGTTATAAAATTGGTCAAATCTACTGAACCCATACAGAGATTTGTCAGTGAAAATAACAGATAAAATATAAAGTTTTTTTTCTTAAGAAATGTTTAATAACTATCTGGACATTATAAAGATTTTGTATGTGTAATTTGAAATTTTTCTGATGCATAAAAGTATTTTTAATCTTAAAATGAAAATTAATTTGCATGTTGGATCAGTAACATGTAAAAAGAAAAAATAGGCATGAGAAAATTATTGCTTAACAAATCTTAAGAATTAATAAAAAAAAATTGATATTTTGTGTATGAAAGTATTGTAATGTTAACTGATAATCTGCCAAATTTCTTTAACATACGCTTACTAATTTAAAAGATATAGCATGAAAACTATAACAAGCACGGTTACGAGGTTGGTCCCAGAGTTAAAGCTACTTAGGATAAACAAATGTTGTTTCATGTTACAATTTGAGTCATTCTAGAAAGAAAAAAAGGGAAATTTAGATTTATTTCTTTTTTGTGTGTGTTGTTTATGAGGTCAGTCAAATTCACCTACCTTGTATAGATTTATAAAGTTTTACTGAAAACAAAAGTATAGTAAGTATATCTTCACCAAATTTGGCAGAATTTCGGTAAACATACAAAAAATCAGATTTTTTATTGAAGTATTTTTAATAATTAAAAAAAAGACTTGTCCATGCATATATTGACTTTTTTTTTACTAGTCCAAGTGCACAGTGATCTTCATGTTAAGATTAAAATACTTTTCTTCATCTCAAATTTCATTTATGTAATCTATAAAACCTAAATAAATTTCAAATGTAAAAGTTAGTAGTATCAAAACTATAATGACTTTAAACTGGATTAAGCTGAAATGTAATTTTTATCAATTTTATTTATTTGTTGTAACACATTTGAATTAGGGTGGGGATTATTTAACTCTTTTATAGGGGCTAGTCACTTTGACCTTGTAACCATGAAAGTATATATGTATATTATAACTTTTAATGTAGTAAGTGTATCTTCACAAAATTTAAGCTTTTATTAAATATTTTAAGTCTTTTGTACACATAAAAAATTAAGTTTTTTAGTTGTGTTTTTACTAAAGATTTGTCTTTGAATAGATGGAGTCAAAGTGTGACTCAAACTCTAACTAGTCTGAGTGCAAAGTGATTTTTGTGTTAAAATTTAAAAAATAATTTCATCTTACAGTTTTTTCATGTTTCATTTGCTTAACCTTTAAAACCTAAATGAATATTAAAAGTCCCCCCCCACACACACACACACAGTGGCACAGCGGTATGTCTGCGTTCTTACAATGCTAGAATCCGGGTTTCGATACCCGTGGTGGGCAAAGCACAGATAGCCCATTGTGTAGCTTTGTGTTTAATTACAAACAAACAATCACAAGTTTTTTTGTAAAACTTTATATTTTAACTGATATTTTCTCTACCATAACACTATAGATTCAGTCAATTTGGCCAACCTTTTTTTATCAGAAATAGCTTAAGACTTGTAACAGTTTATATCTGGTTTGTTTTTAATTTCATTGTTTTATTGATCTTTGAACTGTGTCCAACTAATAATCCCACTACACAAGCCGCAAGTCACATGGCAAACGCTTAACCCAAGTATCAGTATTGTTTGATGCATGAACTACTTAAAAGCATACTTCATAGGGAAATTTTATTATTTTTTCATTATCTGACCTAACGAGTTTCCAATTTTTTTATTTTTTACTTTTATAACAGTAAATAAAACAAATCTACATAAAAAACAGAAATTTAGTACTTATGTTTGGCTTTTCTTTTTCTTTTTTTTTTTTTCCTATCAGCGTGTGGATGAAACTCAAGCCTATTCTTTTGTAATGATGATAATTGTACATCCCGTAATTTTTATCTATTTCAAATATGTTATTAAGAATACAAAACACGAAGCAAACAGTGTCATATCACTATTATAATTAACTGGTTTTTCTAACTAATGCCTTCAAATAATTCCCTTAGTTACATGATCTGAACTTGTCAATAACATATTTGAATCTGTAGGCGAAATAACAAATCTCAAACGAGAACAAGTTAGCGGTATACGTCATTCGGTAAATTAAAACTGCCGGAGAAAATTATTGGCAATTTGTGAAAGAGAGGGTGTGACTTTCTGGTTTATACCTCAGTAAACAAAGAATGTTGAATGCTATATAAATTAGTCTATGCCTGTGTAATATATGTCCTATAATGAATAATTTATGTTAAAACGTAGGACATCATTGAGAGGTGATACAGAAAATGGGAAAGTCTTAGCAAACAAATTTCATATTATACAGATGAGAGAAGATTGAGAATTTATTTAAATGTCTTTTTAGAAATTAAAACTTGTATAATATTAAGATCTGATTTATTAACTATGTTTTGATGCCAAGTTTATTTTTATAAATTGATAATAAACTAGTTTAATTATATTTTGAAAGTAACTTAAAACTCTTGACATGAGCTCTTTCATCTGCTCATTGAATGGGTTAACACTAATTATTTATTTAGTTTAGCACCATATATTATTAATTATATATTAATGCTCGTTATTCAGAAAAACTGGCAAACTAGTCCTAGTAATGGGTTAGGTTAGTCCTAATGGGAGAAGACTATATTATAGTCGTTATTAATAAGAACTGAGTGAAAGTAAAAAAGTGTATAATAATATGTAAAGCTTGTGCTGTAATACAGAAATGTAACCAAACTTTGTAAGCAAATAATATTTTTAAATTATTTAAAGATTAAGTGTTGATCACGCAGCTAATGTAATGTAGATGTGTATAATTGATGATTACTAACCTGTATCCGTATACATTTACTAGAACTTGTATGTAACAGATTCCTTTGTTTGTTGCATGTTAATGTAATTTCCAAAATGTCATCAAACACATCAGTAAAATAATGAAATTCACGTGAAGAACTTAGTTTTAACATTGAGTGTCATCCTAACTATATATTATTGTTTATGCCATTAAAGGATAATGTAGGCACTCTCATAGTTTGGTAATGTGTTCTACTGGGCAACATACTTGTATATCCTTGAAAAAGTTAAATATTAAATTTTTACTAGCCTGTGGGAAATGAAGAATCCTTGTTTTGGAAGCTTGTTTGTGTACTTGTTTTGTAGTATAAAAACTTGGATGAATGTATTTCGGAAACATAGATTATATTTTAATGGGTCCAACATAAAAAGTTGAGTCTAGTTTTAGTAATGAATTGTTAAAATATACAGTTTTAATACTGGCTATATCTGTAGGAGAAGCAAAAGACTAAGGTCAAGCTGGTTTTCATTAATTTGTACTTGAATTGACATCTCTGTGTCTTTATATCAGTTTTACCTTTTAATAGTTCAGTGTTACCTTTATCAGGTACAGGAACCTCAGTTGAAATGAATGTGGAACAGCCAGTCTCTTCTGAATCACATAGCTCCAACCACGAGATGAAACATGAGGGAGAACAAGAGTCGCAAGACGTCGCAAACAAAGAACTCATCCAATTAATCTGTGCAACTTGTCATAAAGGTTTTGACTCTGAGGAGCAATTTGCTATCCACCTCTGTCCCAGCCACCCAAAGTAGGTGTACACAGAGATACTGCTGTGTGGGATTCAGTCGTAGATCACGCCTTGTTAACCTCACCTTTTACACGACAACATTTCCACATTCAAACAATAAAGGAATTGCTTTTCTACCAATGACCTGTTGAAATTTATTTTTAATAGATACGACAGTCTGAGATTTAAAAATAACTGCAACACTCAGAAATACCCACGTATGAGATATTACAATTTTAATCAAATATTTGGAAACGTAAAAAAAAAACAACAACATATTTTCATAGTCATTTGAAAACAAATCCATATTTTGATATCATAGAATGTTACTATTAGTTATGGAAGTGAGTGTCTTTTGTGTTGTTTCTTAATGTTTCATATAACATTTTGTTGACATTAAATTCGTGAGCATGACTTGTATGCTGTTCTCGTAAAGTTGTATACATTATGTTTTATAATAATTATAAAAAAAAAACAGTAGGAAATACTGATATCAACAAACTAGAATTTTATGAAAATTTTTGGTTAAATTTACAAGGAACCAAGAATAGTCATAAATTTTTTTATAGTGTATAAAAAATGTCTTTCAATAATGTGTATGATATTAAAATTAAACTGGGACTATCTACAATACGTCATCTTTTTATGTTTGAGGAATTAAGTTTCGGAGCCCAACTTTACAGTTTCTGTAAATATTAAAACTAATTGTGTTTAGTTGTAACGTGTACATCACTAATCATGGTTTTTATATACAGTTTAAAAAGCATTTGTGCAACTTTTTTTTTTTTAAGTAGGCTTCATTGAAATTTAAGTATCATAGTTTTTATGAAACTTCATTTGTTTACTTATAAAACTTCTAAAGAATTAAAGTTGCTGGGTTACTTTGGGTAAATGTGTTTTTTTTCACTTTACAATTTAGATGTTTCAAACCTCTATGTTTTATTTACTTGACATTATTTACGAGTGAAAATGGGTGAAATTTTAAAAGCTATTTGTTTTTTCTACATAATTTATGTTTTTTCTTCATAAAGCCATAAAATATTGTTAGCATGTAGGATGATTTTTTTTCTGTCTTCAATTTAAGTCCTTTATAGTGAAGTTATAGTATCCTCTATTGTCAACTGTTCTTTGCTTCACTTCCCTTTCAGAAGTGTCATTTCATAACATCTAATTTTTAACGTACTATAGAGTTGCTAGATCATTGTGAAAGACATTGTGGTGGATTCAAGTATTGTATTTTATAAGTTAGTACAAACCTTCTAAATATAACTTTTTCTCGTTTATTTTTCATAAGCGCCCCCTGTATTAACAACATAAAATATTTACGGGGGAAAAATGTGTAATAGTTGAATGACATTTAAGGTCTTCAATTTAATTTAACAAGTAAATGACACATTTATCCCCCTCTCTCTCTCCTGTGGCTCAGCAGTGAGCCTGCAGACTTATGTTGCTAAAAACTGGGTTTAGATACCCGTGGTGGGCAGTTCACGGATAGTATTGCTTTAATTAACAAGAAACACTCGTTACTTACCACGGCGAGAGTTAAAGAAAACGTGTTCTTAAGGTAATAATGTTCTAGCTACAAATGTGTACTGCTTAAGGAAAACAATTTACTCTATAGAATGTTTTAGTAAAAGTTATCACTGGTTTGTTCTAATGAGATCATAGTTTTGAAGATACTGGTTTAAATGAACATTTCAGTGTTAAAAGAATATATACGTTTGTGTATCTTTTTGAAGTTCTTGTTCCTCTGTTAAAATAAATTCATAATAAGCTTATATTTTATTGACTCTTAATGGATTTGTGCTATAGCTTTAGAATTAGAGTTTTTATGTTATACAATCTCAGTGTTTATATGAATACATGTAGCGAAAGAATAATATTGTTCCCTTCTTATTTGGGAGGGTGGTATTTAAAAGTCTCCTGTATGTTTAAAAACATTGAAAAACTGTTATTTGGTCACTAAATATTTAGATATTACTCTTTTTTTTTACACCTTTCTAAACATAACCTTTAAACAATACAAAGATGTGGTCTAAAAATTTTCAAGTTCTGTTCCACCTAACCAAGATTTTTTGGCAATGGATAATGTTTCAAAATGTTGAGTGCTCACCTAATCTGTGGCATGTGAAGTTCAAATCTGTTCTTTTGTAGTATGGTACCACTCAGTCTATAGTACATTGGCACCACTGATGCTATGAAGTGATGATACAAACAGATAGTATTTGTCTGTTGAGAAGAACGTTAGGTGATCCAGCATAAGTACGTATACCTCCGTAAATGAGTCACTGGGCTGTTATATGTGAACTTTCTGCAGTTAACATCTGATGCTGTTATTGGCAGGGTATAACTGCCACTTCTTTTTGCACTTGTCAATTTGAAGGATTATATCAGGCAAACATTGAAAGTTCGGAATGTGTAATTGTGTGTTTTAAAAATGGTGAAGATGTCTGCAAAAGTGCACTGAGGTTGACAGGGGTCATGTTATTTGAGGGTATGTAGATCAACATATTCTCACTTTTGGAGATGAAAATGGAAGTCAGCACGCATTTGAAAACTTTTAATTTAAACTCAAGTTTTTACTATTAAGATCTATAGCATCAAAGTCGGACATCTGCAATAAATGAGACCCCTCATTTTAAATTACCTTTGGATGATTTGAACAAAATGAAAGGCACTTTTTAAACAAGTCTAATTATCCACATTTATTTTACTCAGAAAACAAAAGACATTTTAAGAAACTTTACATGTAATTGCTCATAAACCTTTTTGAATTGGTGTTGTAATAATGATGTCAGCTGGCATTCCTTCTTTTTTTTCTTCTAAAAATTGAAAATCATATGTATGTTGTTGTTGACAAGTCACTATAGAGTAATGGTAGAAACACTTATTTTTATACCTTTCAAAATCTAACCTTTAATCTGTACAAAGATGATCAGAAAAATAAACGTTGGTCTAAAAGTTCTGTTCTATCTAGCCAAGGTTTTTTTGGCAACTTAATAATGTGGTAAATATTAATATTTTTGATGTTTAGTTCTGTCATAAATTTTTAAATTTTCTCAATAATGAAGTTGAGATTTAGTTTTAATCGTTTAATATCTATAGGAAGAAAGAGTTCCAGCAATTGATATGTTGTGTAACACCAGTAGATGCTAGAAACACAGAAATAGTAGGTGGAACAGGCGTACTGAATGAGTTCCAGAAACACTAGAATCCCATCTTTTTTTTTTTGTGTCACGATGTTTACAGTATGTGTCTACAACGGATCCTCCTTAGGAGTTTCTCAACAAAAAGAGACAATGCATGATAAAACATTTTTATTAGAATGTTACAATAGACATTACATGTTTTTGTGCTTTTAGAGCACCATCATAAACTTTTATATCAAGTTTCATAAAAACCATTTTACCTTATTAAGAGTTTCTTGCTCAGATGAATTTGAAAGAAAGAGTGAAAAAAAGCATAATAATTACTTCATATTAAGTTTTTGATTTTGTAAACTGTGTAAATCAAAGTTAAACCAAAATTAAAACTGACCAATCTTTTGCGTGACAGTCAATTCGTTATTTGGTTCGAAAAAGGTGGTAGTGTAAACTGCCAAGAGGCTGCTGTACATCTGGTCAGTAGTTAATTAAATATCTATACCTGAATCCTAGAGGTTCCTTACCTAGCCATTTTGTTCACTTGCACATAAGGTTCCATTCTGGTTGAAAATTCTAATTTCATTGAAATTTTCTTACACAACATTCAGTGTTGTTATTCTTGTGCAATTTTAAACACACTTTAATTTATGTAATTATTAGAATATCCAAGCTGTGTTTTACCCATTACATACATACAACAAGATTATTACTTCTTCAGGAGTGAATTGGAGCCTTTAAGTACCTCTTTGATTGGTTTAGTATTAGTTAAATGTTTACTTATACCAGTAACGTTACTCGTACTTAAAGTCAAAATACGGCAGTTTCTGAATTGTTGATTAAATAAGTATAATAATTAATGGTCAGTCTCCGTTGAAATTGTGTGTACAAAATCTGAAATTAATATTATTAAACCAGTTATTGATCAGGGTGTCTACGAATCAAAAGAGGTGTTGGTTGTAGGAATGAGTATATTTGCTTTTGGAATATAAAACCATTTGACTGATTTAATCGAAGTGACGGTTATATTGATCATCTTGGATAATATCCGAAAAACTTCTGTTTTTCTCCTCAATAAATGCCACTCTGTAAGTAAAACATAGCTTTATCATAGGTGTCACAAAATGCTACTTTAGACTTTTCACACTATATCGTATTGGTTTGACCATAGGCTCACGCTGTACCTTCAACTGTTGTGAAGTGTATTACATAGCAGTGGCAAAGTTTTTGTGACCAGCTCATGAGTATCCACATAACAGCATTTAAAAATTTGCATGAATTTATGAAGTTCTAATATACAAAATATTCTAGTTGTAAACTGCATAGCATGTATTTCTAGCCTTTATTTAAGAATATATTCTTAATTGGATATATTTTGTTCGAGATTTTTTATAAAGTTCGAGCTTGAAAGCCTAGGAATGTAAACTTCAGAAACAAGTGAGCTTGTAATATCTCCAAAAAACATGTTATTTCAGTAAAATGTGTAATGAGTTTTGAATTTTAGCTGTGCTGATGATATACTTGTTGTCTTCTCAGACATTAAAAAGCATATAATATTAAATATTTTTGTCAGGGTATGTTTAGCTAATTTTTTTAAATTTTATACTTTTTACCAGTGGTGGCAGTCATGCAGAACTACCAGTACCAAAAGACTCCACTATTGTTGGACTTGGTCAGCAACGTAATGTTGTCAAGACCAGTGGTCATCTTTTATCAGGCATGACTGAGCAACCAAGTTTGGTCAAGGTTTCCCAAAAATCCCAGGTTGGGGATCAGCTTTCTACCCATAGAGTTAATATCCAGACAGTTTCAACAAGTCAGATGTATCATGATGCATCATTACTTAGCAATCAAGAACAAAAGAATGAAAGCACTGCCAACATGATAGGATCCACAGTTTTGGAGGCTTCTATAGAAACTACAGTTCAGTCCTCTCAAAAAAGCACAGCTTGCTCTTTGAATTCTCAATTAAAAACACCTCAACATATTGACAGCAGTCAGGTTTTGCATCAAAATGCAGACCAGGTGTTGGACACCATTCAGGGTTCTCAGCTAGATACAGTTCAGTTTTTGGACACGAGTCAGGATAATGAGTATAACGCAGATCAAATTTTAAGTACCGCTCAGGGTTTCCACATGAGGGTCACTAGTCAGGTCTCTGATATTAATACAGATCAGTTACCGAGCACCAGTGAGGGCTCTGAAACTATCACAGATGAGTTGATACCTACAGATTGTGATATTCATCTAAATACAAACCAGTTATTCAACACTAGCCAAGCATCTGAGTCTAATTTAGACCAACAGTTGTACATCAGTCAAGGCTTTCAAGCTATTACATCCCCATTGTTAGATACTACTGAAGGGTTTGAAACTAATGTAGACCAACAAATGGACACCAGTCAGGATTCTGAATCCAGTATATACAAGTTCTTGGAAACCAGCAAGGATCCTGAAACTAACACAAATCAACTACTGGACACCAGCCAGAATTCTCAATCCAGCATAGAAAAGCTCTTGGAAACCAGCAAGGATCCTGAAACTAACACAAATCAGTTATTGGACACCAGTCAGAATATTGAAACTAACACATACCAATTATTGGACACCAGCCAGAATTCTGAATCCAGCATAGAAAAGTTCTTGGAAACCAGCAAGGATACTGAACCTAACACATACCAATTATTGGACACCAGCCAGGATTCTGAATCCAACATATACAAGTTCTTGGAAACCAGCAAGGATTCTGAATGCAGCATAGACAAGTTCTTTGAAACCAGTAAGGATCCTGAAACTAACACAGATGAACTATTGGACACCAATCAGAGCATTGAAGCAAACAGAGAGCAATTGTTGGACACCAGCCAGGATTCTAAACCTGATGTAGACAATCTTTCACACATCAGCCAGGATCCTGAAACTAATGTAGTTGAATTGATAAATACTAATCACAGTATTAAAGCTAACACAAATCAATTCTTGGAAACCAGTCAGGACTTTCAGTCAAATGTAGACGAGCTCTTGTATACCAGTCAGGATTCTGAACCCAGCCTAGACAAGCTTGTGGATACTAGCCAGGATTCTGAAACTAACACAGATAAACTGTTGAACACTGGTCAAAACACTAAAATCAATGTAAACCAATTGTTTGATACCAGCCAAGACTCTGGACCTTTAGTAAACAAGCTCTTGAATCCTGGCCAAGATCGTAAACCTAACACAGATGAACTACTGAACACCTGCCACAACTCTGATGAAGCTAAAGTAGAGAAGCATTTGTGTAGCCAAGATCCTGAAACTAACACAGATGAACTGCTGGACACCAGCCATGACTCTGATGAATCTAAAGTAGAGAAGTATTTGTGTAGCCAAGCTAACACAGCTGAACTGTTGGACACCAGCAATGACTCTGATGAACCTAAAGTAGAGAAGCTTTTGTGTAGCCAAGATCCTGAAACTAACACAGATGAACTGTTGGACACCAGCCATGACTCTGATGAATCTAAAGTAGAGAAGCATTTGTGTAGCCAAGACCTTGAAACTAACACAGATGAACTGTTGGACACCAGCAATGACTCTGATGAACCTAAAGTAGAGAAGCTTTTGTGTAGCCAAGATCCTGAAACTAACACAGATGAACTGCTGGACACCAGCCACAACTCTGATGAATCTAAAGTAGAGAAAAGTTTATGTAGCCAAGATCCTGAAACTAACATGAATCAATTGTTGGGTACCAGTCAGAACAATGAGGTTATCTCAGACCAGTTGTTGGACACTAGCCAGCATTCTGAATCTAATGTCAAAGATCTATTGGAGACCAGGCAGGATCCCAAAACTAACATGGATCAACTTCTGGACACCAGTCTAGACTCTCAACCTAAAGTTGAAAAGATTTTAGAAACCAGGCATGGTCCTGAAAATAATTTGGATAAATTGTTAAATACCTCAAAAACACAACCCGCTCGGGTAATGGACACCAGTCTTAATTTTGAAAGTGATACAGACCAATTGTTGAACATCTGTCAGAACTTTGAAGTTAACACAGACAAGGCCTTGGACAACAGTGAGAACTTTGGTGTTAACCAGATACTGAATATAACTGAGGACTTTACTGAACATACAGAGCAGTTATCAACCACCCATCAAGTCTTTGAAGATAACACAAACAAGAAAGTCAGTTCTATTCTGGACATTAACTCAAATCAGAATCTTGAAGATAAAACAGTTGGAATAGTTGACAGTTATCAGGATTTAGAAGCTAAGTTATACGAGGTAATGAACTCTAGTCCTGATACTAACCAGAAATGCAGCACTAGTCAGGAATTTGAACCTGATACCATAGACGTTTATGACACCACACAGGTTTCAGAAAGTAATGCAGATCAGGCACTAAATGTTAATCAGGACTTTAAAGCTAATGCTTACCAAATACTTGGCATCATTCAGGAGTCTGAAGCTAATAATGACCAAGTTTGCAACACCAATCAGGTCTGTAAAGCTAATACAGAGCAGGCAATAGATATCAATCAGGGTATGAAAACTAATGCAGACCATGCACTAGACATCACTCATGACATTGAATCTGAGACAGACCAGGAACTAAATGTCAATCAGGGTGTGGAAGCTAATGCAAATCAGGAACTAGACATCAGTCGGGATACTGAATCTGATGAAGACCGTGCACTGGGCATCAATCAGGACATAGAATCTGATACAGACCAGGAACTAGACATTGGCCAGAATGCTAAATCTTGTACAGACCAGTTACTAGATGTCCGTCAGGGTGTGGAAGCTGATACAGACCATGCACTAGACATCATTCAGGACATTGAATCTGATACAGACCAGGAACTAGATATCAGTCAGGGTGTGGAAGCTGATACAGATCATGCACCAGACATCACTCAGGACATTGAATCTGATTCAGACCAGGAACTAGACATCAGTCAGGACATTGAATCTGATACAGACCAGGAACTAGATATCATTCAGGACATTAAATCAGATACAGACCAGGTACTAGATGTCAGTCAAGATATGGAAACTGATACAGACCATGCTCTAGACATCTCTCAAAACATTGAATCTGATACATACAAAGTACTGGATGTTAATCAGGACATTGAATCTGATACAAGTCCTGCACTTGACATCAGTCCAGAATTTCAAGCTAATATAAATCAGGTCTAGGACATCAGTCAGGGTGTGGAAGTTGATACATACTAGGTATCTAACACTAGTCAGGGTTTTATTGTAACTGCAGACCAGTTATTGGGCTCTGTCTATCATCCTAAAATAGTACTGGAAGAACAGTAAAAAAAAACACAGAACAAGGATTTTAAAAACCAAAATGAGTTCTGGGGCACAAATCCAGCATCTAAAGAATATAATTTTGTGCTTGTAGAATCTGAAGAAGTGGTGTTTGAAAGTTAGTGGAACACGAATGGTTATTTACACCAAAACGTTGGCCTCGTGAATTTCCACTCAGAAGTAGATAAACCACTGATACAGAGATTAGTACTTTTATATCCCTGAACTCCAAGTCCAGCTTAGAAGATTCTTTTCTTTTTTATAGTAGGTTTGCCTAAAAACAAATACATAGCAGCTTGTGACGTTGACTTGCTGATTGCAACAAGAATTAGAATACTGAAAGAGTAACCAGTGAACTCAAGTCTCTGGAGCTTCTAGCTACTAAGTTTCTAAATACTGATCAGAGGCCAGTGATAGCTCTCTAATGATCTTTGCTGATTGAAACATCTGAAGAACCTTAAACTGAAGTGTAATTTCTTAAGTATAAAAGAAAAAATGACCAGTAATGGTTCAGGCAGTGATTTTTGTCAACTAGAATACCTGATAAACATCAGTGACCCTATTGGTGTATAAGCTCCTGGGTATTAATCAGAGGCCAGTAATAATTTTCATAATCCTCTGAAAAATCTAACTGATATTGGTGAACTGCCGATATCCAAGTTTATGGTTACTATTCAAGGTATGTGGACAGACCTGTCAGTGATCTCATTCTGGTGGACCCTTACTGGGAAAGGCATGTTCTTAAAAGTTATCAGTTCTAGGGTCTTGTAATGTTAGTCCACTGGACTTCAACACCTGGAGATCATTAATGTCCTTTATTCAACATATTGGAGTTGCCCTCTTGTGGTAGTTTTGTAATAATGATAAAAGCACTGACATTGGTGAACGAACTACCTGAACGTTTCAGTTATCCAATACTTGATACCACAGATTTGAAAAACTGCCCTGTAAACTATTCAAGTACACAGTTTAGTGAGACAAGTTGCCCTCTTGTTTAAAAAAAGAACATTGACACCTGACATACTCTCCATCTGGACACTAGTGGACACTACTTAGAATGAAACCTTCACAACTGTGGGTCTGCATAGTTCGGCAGCTCATTTGAACTTGGTGAATCTGACCTGTTTTTGTTCTGTGTGTAAAATATACAGTACGGTGAGAGGGTGTATTCTGAAGCAACTGTAATATATTCTTGCTTATTTTCATTTGTGTATTTATTATTTCTGGTTGAAACTAATTTTCAATTAAATTTTGTCAAGAAGTAAAAACATAGGATATCAATTCCCATTGATAGTTAAACACGAAAGAAAGGCTTAGGTATACAGAATTTTCAAGCTTATGTGGTAGTTCAATAGAGATTGTAGTAATGCTTCTGTTGTTCACTTAGACTTTTTTAGAATTAAATAAAGGAGGAAATATTCTTCCGAATAATTTTCCAAAAGTTGCAGGAATAATTTTGAGATTTTGAAACTCCGAGAAGAATACTGCATTAAGGGAAGATAAAAATATTGAAGAAAAAACAATATTAAGTATTGGGTTTTGTCCTAAAGCTGTGGTGCAGTTCACAACCAATCAGACATAGGGAAAATCTAGGGTAAAATTTTAGAAATCATGATTTAAGATATGGGGGGGGGGGGTCTTAATTTTTTGGAAGAATATTTACACCTGCTTAAATAATGCATACATATATCTCTTGATCGATACTAGTCTTCAGTTATTATGCATTTTTTTTTCTTGTAATGATTAGAACCCACACACCAATGACTTACTGTTCCATTCTGTCAAAACATTTTAGTGTTGTTTTTCTTTTTGTAGCTGAATTTAATAAGTTATAATTTACATATATTTGTATTCAAAAACGTTTCTAGGGTCAGCACTTATAACAGTTTGGTCTTATTGAGTATTGTAATTGGGTTAATGTAACTGTTTTTAATACTTTTTGAACAAATATAATGTAACTGTTGGTAATATAGATCATTAAATGTTGAGAGCTCTAACAAGCAGGATAGGGTTACATTGCTCCATTATTGTTTTTTTGATCACACAGTGTATTACATAAATGGTTTTAATATTGATTAAGTATATGTTGAGTGAAGTTACATAACAAGGTTATTGACATTATCTATATAAAGACTTCAGCCTCTTACAATTATACTAAAAGGGAAGAAAAACAGAGGTGAGAGAACTGACACTAAAATATGAGAAGTCTTTCCAACTGTTTCCCAGAGTTGGATGCATGGGAACGTTTCAGTAAAGTAAAGAACACTGGTTGTTACTCTTTGGTATCTGTTGTCCTTCAGTTTGTAAAGTTTTAAGGTTATGTTATGAACTATTAAACCTACTGAAAATTGGTTGTATGAAAATGTTCTCACATTAATATTGTTTGGTATTTAATTGGTGGATAAAGTTAAATATTCTGAACTGCTTGTGTCCCCTTTGGTGTTTTAAAACAATGTTACCTTTGTACTTCTTCAAATGATTATTGTTTAAATGTCAGTTGCTTTAGAGAAAAACGTACAACTATTTGGTAGATTTTGAGTTGCTGTTGTGTATTTTCAAAGAATATTCTTTGAATAAACTAGTATCACATTGATGGTTGTGAATTAAGATTCTTTTGGTAAATACTGTCAGCTGTACACACTTCCTTGCATATTCTAGAAGTTCCACAAAAAATGTAGAATTTATTGAACATTCCAAAATGGTTCGGTCCTTTTTATTTTATTTTTATGCAGTTTTAATGGACCATTTGTCTGACCAAAATGGTCTAAAAAATAGCACTGTTGAGACAAAATGTTTTTGTGAAGAAATAGGATTTGTCGTTGTGTGGTTTTTCTTTATCATTATTAGTCTGGAAGTGTATTCCCAACCTCCTAAGAAGCTAGAGTAACCTGGGGCATAGTTAATACTGATTTAATGTCATATAGACACTGGCCTGTTCTGATTGGGAGGGCTGAAGTAGTTCTTTTGTTGATCTGTTTAAATATGTTTATCTAAACATTCATTTAACCAAATTATCAATCAAATCTGTTACGTCATGATACAGTCGAGAAATGTTGTTTCAAAGCATGCTGAAGCAGCTTAAATTTTATATTTTAATACAGTTTTTAAATTTATTATGTATAGTTGCATATAGTTATTCCTTCAACCCCTTCCCTCATTAGTTCAACCAAATGTGTATGAAAAGGGGTAGATTTTTATTTTTTTTGAGAATGTGGTGGGAAAAAATGTAGTTGTAGAGAGAATAAATTTAGGTAACTTGTTTAGTCAAAGTTGTTTTTAATATATAATGCACGTTATTATGGGTTATTGTAAGTAGTAAATCATTATTGCCCAGTCATTATTGTTGCATTATCAGCGAAAGGACAAAAAATATTCACAGTCAATTTGACATTCGAAATCTATTTTAGAACAAAACAAAGTAAGTTTCCACGTTGAGAACCATCGTGCAGTATTTAACCCTTTGACTGTTTTAAACGTATGTGGAATTTATGCGAGTCATACAATGTATACAGCACACTTGCATTAAACTGCCGGAGGCGGACTGTACCCTA
>NW_013669127.1:103353-121234 GCF_000517525.1 Limulus polyphemus
ACCAGTATAGATACTACCGTCACGACAAGTTTCACTGCTAAATTAGGGACGGCTAGCGCAGATAGCCCTCGTGTAACTTTGCGCGAAATTCAAACAAACAATCATTTTGTTAAAAAAAAAAAAACACCTTGAATATACTTTCTAAACTAGTTTATACTTCAGTCAGTATCACTAATAAATGTTTATTGTCTTATAGGTGTAAGGTGTGATCAAGTGGTTAGAGTGCTGAACTTCATGTCGAAGGTTCAAGATGTGATTCTACTGCACGTTCAGCTGTGGGTTATTTATAAAAGTGATAACCATTTCCCTTATTCGCTTCAAAGCGCTACACAAAATTATCGTGGTGGCGAGTGCCGCCGGTTGGATTTCCTTCCTCTGGTCAAAATTAGGGACAGTCATACTTGAGCTGCAGTGGTCTCTGACCTGGCCATTTAGCCCACGTACACAGAAGATTGCCGTTCAGGCTGAAATTTCCAATTCGTAATACTATAGGTAGTAATACTAGCATGTAGCAAGGTGATTAAAGCTACACGAAGTATTTATTGGAAACAAATCAAATTACGATTACTTCCTTACTCACGAAACTCTAAATTCTCCTAAAGAACAAAACAGCTAGCGTCTAGATTAACAGATATGATCAGATGGCACCCGTTATTGCTGGTGGGTTTCGCAGTAAGGAAGCAGAAAAAACAAACAAAAAACTCGTGGCAAAAGGTGCATCCATTTTGGAATTTCGGGAAGCTTTGGCCAGAAGACGACAGATTTGACAACACACACGACATTTAAAAAAAACGTTAAATCGAAATGTTTGTTATAGTTAATTGAGTAGAAAGTTATGTCGCATTAAATCTTCTGCAGTGTCCTTCGTGTATCGCTGATAAGCTTTGGGAAGTTTGAAGGGGAATATCCTTTCTTCGTGGTTGTACAAAATCCGAGATTCACATGGTAGCGCTCTGGAGGTGGACATATTTATATGCCACGAGAACAAAGAGTAAATAACGTTGTTGCAAGTTCTAGATGAATTATCTTATAGAGATTTTAGTACGGTAATCATTCAATCAACACTAGCCTTTACGAAGCTGTTACAAATTTTTATTAATGGGGTACTGTGTGTAATGATCTATTGAGTTGAAGATGTCCTCTTAACTGCATTTCAAAATTAAGCGCATATGTCATCAGAGTTATGTCGTCTTAAGTACAGGCAGTATCAGAATTCTACCATCTTATATGCAAACAGTATCAGAGTTGTCCCATCTTAAGTACGGATAGTGTTAGAGTTGTTCCATCTTAACCGTAGATATATCGGAGTTGTCCCATCTCGAGACCAAAGATTATCAGATCTTGGATGCATACGTCATAAGATTAGACACAATCATAAGGGCAGACATAATCGGTTTGAGATCTACGGAAATATATATTTCTCTTTCTGACCAGGCGAGTCAACGAGCTGTTAGAATGTCCAATCCTTTGATGTTTGATGGCTCTCGTGGAACCTTGCGTAAGACCCTGTTTGGAGCACCCTGTGACGTCACGCCTCCCTTGTCTCATAGGAAACTACACCAAGATTATTATGGATGCCAAAATATTTCCCCTAGCGAGTAATGGGTAAGTCAGGCACTGAAGCATACAGACAAACAATCAGGAGTTTTCTTGAAAAAAAAAAATTGGAATATTTCATGCCGGAAATTATAGTTTAAAAGTTATAACTCTAGCCTATGCTTGTGCAAGGTAATACTATACCAGAAAGACATAGAACCTGTGTATCTGAATATTATTTTTTATAACTTGATCTTGAAATGTAGAAGAAAAAAAAAGATAAAATATCGTGTTTTTTTGTGATAAATGTAAGTAACAGTTCCTCTAGGTTTAAAAATGCATGGTGTCATTAATTTAAGTTGTAAATATTTACGTATTATGTTTTTTCCAGTTTTCTATTAGTTAATATAGGACAGCTATTATGAACAACGTTTAACTAAGTTGTCATTTGTAAACACTTTTTTTTAATAAAAAATTTCATATTTTGGGGAGTGGGAATATTATTTTCATCCCGAATGTATGTATAAATATATATTCATACGTGTGGCGTAAACCAGGACAAATTATTGTTCTAGCGCTTTTAATAAAACATGCCAAATCACTTACTCGTTCTACAATAAGACTGGATATGGAAAAACCGAAATGTAACTTTTAAACACCTTACATAAGCTGCATGGTATAAACATGCATAGTCTACATGTATATCACTTCAATGAAATAACGTAACATTACTTAATGGTTTTGACATGACACAAATCGTATTAGTAGCGCTGACGTCACGCAACATAGATTAGTGGTCTTGACGTAAACCTTTACTGGTGACCTTTACATGACGTAAGACATACACTGGTGGTATTGACCGGATGTAAGCCTACACTCCGAGGTAAACGTAAGAGAACTGGTCAAATGTATGTAAATAGATTATTTTCATTTTGTTTCCCTGTCACACCGAACATGTTCGCCCATTTCAGCCGTGAGGGCGTTACAATGTGACGGTCAATCCCACTATTCCTTGGTAAAAGAGTTGGCGGTGGGTGGTGATGACTAGCTACTTTCCCTCTAGTCAATAATTTCTCTGGTGCTATTGCAAAAGCGGATAGCTCATCAGAGTCCGGGAAGAATGAAAAAACTCGGCGCCCGAATGTCCAGGCAATTTAATTGCAAAACTTATTCGACTACTTTTGGCGGCTTCTTTTATCTCGCCTAAATGAAGGTGAAGCCAATTAGAAACCTTTAAGCCTTGGTTTTTCTATGAATGGAGGCCGTGGTAGAACGGCAGGTGCAAAGGGTCGGGCTGGAGAGACCAGGTATAGATTTACCAGCCGTATATTATATTTTCTTATTTAATTTCTTTTGTTTACAATTTGTCTTATAAGTACTTACTGGGGCTGAGAATATGTGGAAAAAATAAATAAAGTTTAAACAAGAAGAATTTGAATTTCTGTCGCAACTTATAAAAATATATTAGCTTTAAGCCGTTGGATAAGAAAACAGCAATGGAATTCAAATAATTGCTTCTGGTATTAATGTGAGTCATACAGTAACTCAAGTTTCTTTGTTTGTTTTTTTCTTTATCACTAGTGTCGGAACATTAAAGCATTTTAAGCTTTCCTGAAAATTAAACAATATGCTAATACATGTGATTAAAACGGAAATTGCGTGATTCCAGAATTTGTGAAGTTGGCGGATCTTTCAAAGCATCGTACTTAAGCAACACCAAAGACACGAATAATATATTTGCAAATATATTTTACACCAGTTACTTTCGTAAAATTTTAACAATAAAAAAAGCCTACTACTTTCAACCACTGATCTCTATATATAAAGATCAGTACTTTCAACTGTCAATGTCTAGTTTTGTTCTGCATTCCTGGTTCGCTTGCCGCTTTCCCCCTGCCTGTTGTCAAATTATTATTATTGTTTTTTTAATCTTATGTTGTTTTTTTTTCATATTAAGCCTCCATCGTCACTGTAAAACATGTGCGGGACGAAGAGAATCACATTTCTGAACGCCCCCCGATTACATTCAGCTATGAAATCCTTCCGATGTAGAGCTGAATGGTTCAACTCGAAACAACTGCCATGGTAAACGTAAAAACTTGTAAATTCCGATAACAGCATATTTGAATAACATGCGGAACCAAGTGTTGCAATTTTTATTAAACGTCTGCAGCGCCACCTAAAACCGGCTTCGTGAGACTATAAAGTGCCTTTAATGTTGCGAAGCTGAGTTTATAAACCAGCAACGAATTACAAATAGACGATAATGCTGCAATAGAATTATGTAACAAACGTTACAAATTAAATACATTTGTGGTAGACATCGGTTATGGGAGATCTCTTAATACAATCACACCTTCACAATAGTGGTTTTAAGTACAGTTTCCGAGAAGGTTCCAATTTCTAGCCACTGAGACACAGAGGTCGTACAAAGGAATGACAGCGATGTTAAATTCGTTCAATTAGGCTTATATCTGTAACGCGACTAGTGGACGCTGGTGATCCTTCACGGAAACTGGGGGGGTTAAACCGGCTGATTCTGTTTATAAATATGTACTTTAAGAACTTCGGGTTCAACTTGCAGCACGAATGTAATTCCGCGAGGCATGCGGTGCCTTTGATGTTAACAGCCATAACCGGGTGACGGAAGTGTTAGCGTTTCTGGCCAAGGATTTAGCATAAAAAGACGTTTGGTGGCGCCGTGATCAGAAGTTCCCTCGTAGCACGTGCTCTGCGACAGTTGAAAGGGGAGATTGAAACGTTACTCCAGTATTCACAGCATAGTTTCAGCTTTACCGAGACATCACCTCTGTTAACCAATAGTAATAGACAATATTATAACTCATTTTAATTCTGTTATAGTTGATATCGAAACGCAAATTCTTAAATTATTTTGACCGTTTGGTTTAGCAATGACATTTCTTGGACGGACAATACTGATAATAACCTGGATACCCGTTGCTTTCACGGTCACTGTTACACCTCTTTCTAGGGTAGATAATGGTCAGTTTCAAGGTCCCAGTATTCGCCTGACACGCTGGGCTGAAGCAGCGGTGAATTTTGTTCAGAACCTCAACTGTACAGAGGTTTTCTTGACCAGGGAGCGAGAATGCCGAAAACTAGTCCAAGTTCCGAGGGATCAGATGAACTTGTACGCCGCCGGTCCCATATCCAGAGGTCGGTTGGCTGCCGTCCTTCCCGATGGAGCTCTCAGTCGGTCAGGTGCACATAACGTGGTCTTAGTACTTGACCCTTATCCTCGTGCCAGCTTCGGACATCTTGTAGTAGTTTTCTTTTTGGACACGTTATGGTCAGAGCTTCAGTGCCAGGTAAACGGAGGGTTTTATATCGGTAAGTTAAACTTAAAGTATACGTAAAAATTGCTAGTAAACTTATAAACTATTTACCGGAGGCATTCAGGTTTACAATGTATGTTCACACAATTCAACTGATAATATTACCAGTTAATCTACTTTATTTTCTGAGGCAAAAATGAAAATTTAAAAAATATATTCGTAACTTGCCAAATATAATAAATAAACTCACTAGCTCTGAGGCTATATGGTTTTTAACCCATATATAAAAAAAAAAATATTTACTTTCTAAAACTTCGGTTATGGAATTTCTTTACGTGTGGTTTAAATACTTGTACCATCCTGTGTGTTTTCCAATCCTAAACAGTAATTTCGATTTGCGAAACATGTTATTTATTTTAATATACTCGGAAGATAAATAGTATAGAAAAAAATGAACTATGAATTTCAAAATATTATAATTTATAGTAGAAGTGATAGGGTAATTTAGGTACTAAATTTTTTCCAAACTTGAAACAATCGTAACTAATTTAGTTTTGTCATCAGAAAGAAAAACTAAATTAAAACTTTGGAGTGTCAGGGCTGTATGCTTTTTCGAAGCTTGATATATGAGACAACGAATTATTATGTGATTTTCAAATAAAGTTATTTTGCAGTTTGCAGTAGAGCATTTTCAGAAATAAAATTTATTTTTATGATGGGATATTCTCCAGTTTTGTAAAGATTTCTGTCTATTCGACCGAAATGAAGGTTTCCGTATCTCACGAGCCTTTTTACACCAAAACCTAAAACAGATATATTTTCTTCGACAAGAGAATTCTAAATCTCGTCATTTCTAAAAGTATAACTTTTTAACTGGATTTAAAACATAACATTCGGTGTCATTTTCTTAAATAGTGTTCTTTGTAGTTTCTTACTTTTATCAAAGTTTAGATTAAAAGGTAACTGTTACGAGGAAATACTTCGAAGTCATTTAAAAATAAATCTAAATTGTTCAAAATTTGCATTTGACAGCTTTATTTTGCTTAATTAAAAATGTTATTTCTTTAAAATAACATATACGTTTATCAATTCAAACGACATAAGAACAGAAAATATCAGTAACTCGCAAATTAACTGAAATTTCCGGGAGTATCTAAAATAAAGTAATATACCACTTCAGCTGAGATAAAAATTCAAAATATCATAATATATGTGTAAACAGATTATTCAGTACTGAACACAGTTCCTTTAGGATATCATTATCGTAATATTTGTGATGTACAACTGGTGGCAAACTTTTAAAACGATATTTGAATTGATTTTTTAGGACAAGGTGACTGTCTCTCCTTAGCTCTCAAAAATCGTTGTCATAACCTTTTGGGGCGGAGACCAAGACGAAGGAACCTGGTGCGTCGGTGTGAAATTAACTTTCTTCCATTTGTCCACCTAGCTGACCATCCTCCTCGAGGTCAAGAGGACCAGCTACTCACGTGCTACGACAATATACCAGGTGAATGTTATTAGTCCCGCGAGTTCTCTATGTGCGGGAAGCCTTGTAAAGATGACGTCTGTAATTTAGACACGAAGCGTTGCTTTGTTAACACGCCCTCTCGACTTTGAACTTAAATTCCTCTTTTGTTTCTTTGGTAAACTTTGTTCTTGTAATGAAATACATTAAATTCACATCATGCTTCACATTGCTTATTAAGGTCGAAACTTTTCTCATCTTCCTTTAAATTAATAGCTGTTCTTAAAAGCCGGGAAAAAAAAAACGTTCAATTCTTACGTAAGTAAAAGTTTAAGAATGATTTTATTTTTCTCATCTATTTAGATAGTATTTTTTATTCTGTTCTAGACTTCTTTTTTTATGGCTAGAATCGAAAGAATTATTCGGTTATATCTGTTGGTGTATTCTACAAGTATATTAATAATATTTTAACTATTTCAAATTCCTTCTACTTATAAAACGTAATCATAGACTCATAGTATGAATAAAACGCGTATCTCATTTCTTATTATTGTATCTCAAGTTAAATGGTACCAGTTAACATTGGGAACACTAGAAATACAATATGGAACATCATCTCGAAAAATTCCTAGCAATAACATTTATCGTGTAACGTTTGTTAAAATCTGTGTATTCTCTATAGTCGTAGAACAGTAGTCCATACACGATAGACACCACAGAATGGTATATTCTATGTGAGGGGAGGGGGTTGGCGCTGACAAAATGGCTGTTGTTATTCAAATTAAACAAACCGTACGACATAGTGAACGTAGTTCATTCTTGGGGGCTGTTGTATGTCTTGAGAAAAGCTTCTCAATATGGTATCTTTATTGTACCATTGTATATTGAACCGCGGTAGTAAATAATTGAGTAATTACCATCACCCCCTCCTCCAGGTGTGTGTGGGGGGATATTGCATTTGGATCCGTATGTGTGAATGTCTTCGCGCGTATCTCGAAGAATAATACACCAATTTAGATGGAATTTTTACAGGGGATAGGGTGTCCCCAAATAACGGTCCTCCCCAAATCTGGTCCGGATCCAGGTCCGGATTCTGGATCAATTTGAAACATTTCTGTAATGGATATATAGGGCATTTTTTCATTTGGTTGTTAATAACTGTGTAAATGATCGGATTAGGACCGAATTTCAAGCGCACATTAAAACCAAACATCCAAATATTTGTGGCGGGGCGAGGGTATTTAACCTCTCTGATTGCTCTTGTTTTATACTAGTCACAGGGTATACTTGAAAGTTGATTAGTACAGAATTGAGTGAATTTTCATTAGTCACGGGTAGCTTGTGTTGTGCTCACCCAGCCCGTTTTGTCCGAAATGCTTAACCGAAAAGAAATACATAACATCAATTTGCCTAATAGATCACTGTTTCTGTTGATATTCAATTAGAAAAAGTTAATTTAAAAAAAAAAGTTGTTTGTTTTTTTAGAGAAAAGCCACATTGGGCTATCTGCTTTGTCTTCCGCGGAGAATCGAACCCCGGATTTTAGCGTTGTAAGTCCGTAGACTTACCGGAGGACAAAAAGAAAAGGAGAGGAGTACTATTAATTCACTGTTGTCTCCGTGGGTCACATGTTATTCTCGTAAAAACAAAACTTAAAAAAACTGTTGTCATATGATTGGAAGGTAATAGGCGTAAAACGTATCTCGGATTGTTGTTTTACAACTAGTTAATCCATTGAATTTATATAATTTGTTACTCCATTTTAGGGTTTGCTTCGTGTCCTTCTTTCCGCCCAGAAAATGAGACCACTCAGCTTGCTTGTGACCCGTTGCACGTGAACACACAACGGTGTAGCACGACGCACGAGACAGTACACACCCGCTGCCGAATTTCGGAGATCTGTGATCAAGCTGTGTTACTATCGGGTGGTTGGAATCGTTTGTCCAGTAATCAAGAATCTCTGAATGATCTAAAGTCTGTCTTCCAGATGCTGAGGAACGTTGGCTTCCCAAAGAGAAACATTAAGGTTTTCTTCGCTAACGGAGCCGAGAACTTTCAAGGTAGAAAGAAGCGTGTGTATATATATATATATTACATTTGTATTTTTTTGTTGATAAGCGCAGAGCTACGCAATGATTTATCTGTGCTGTGCCTATTGCAGGTAACAACAAGTAAAAGTATGGAATGGTATATTCTTTCATTGGGGGTGTGTTTGTGGGCCAGACTAGTTTCGGATAATTCCACTCCTCATCAGACATGACCTCCGAATGAAACTTCAGACCAAATCAAGCCTTTATAGTAGTGAGGAATAGAAAATCGAATTGGTGTTTTTAAGTGTTAGGTTTCTTTTTTGCGAGTGTAAATTTATCATTCTATAAGTATTTGAAGAACTTGTAGCATTCCGCCGCAATTTAATTCTTCGTATTGTTAGCCGATACTAGGCAGCTGATACGTAGTTGAACAAAGTAGTACTAAGTACTAAGTTACCTGTTGGGATTAAATTTAGTATATATATAAAGCCACATTCTTAGCATCATAAATTAAGCAATTGCCAACCTTTTATGCTTCTGATATCACCTTTTTATGCTTAGCTTTCAATTGAGATACGAATGATTTCACCTGTGATTTTGTAGGGAAGGTCGAATCTTCACTTTTCATAGCCCCAACGCTAAAAGAGTGTGGGGAATGCCTTCTTTTTAGCCAATAAAGATGTCCAAAAAATTTCAGTTCAAATATAACAAAAAAAAAACCGTGAGGAACGTGTTAAAACCCTTTAGTTTACGTTTTACAATTTCAATTAAAAAGAATTAAAATTTAAGAAAATGGTGCAGGTTTTTATAAATTTTAATCTGATATGCTTTTAACGAGTGCTATTTTAAGTTTAGATAATAATAATAATAAAAAGAACTTTCAAATTTCAGTGCTAGGAGGAGAAAGCCACCCTCTGTACCCATCTGTGTTTAAACTGGCACTGCGATACCACGTGAAGAAACTTTGTGAATCCCCTCACTGTGTAGACACGTTGGTGTTATATCTAAACAGTCCAGCAATGAACGACGGAAGTAGCCTGCTGTGGGACACTGATGGAAATGGACAGGTATAATCTAAATATATATATATATATCTTTGTAAGTTGGTTAGCACACAAGTATTTTGACGAATAAATATATATTTCGCTGTTTATATAGAGGATGATGCAAAACTGACGCACCACCGCCATATTTTTTCAAAGTTTTGTTTTTTTCTATACAACTCGCCCCCCCCCCCCCCAGTAGCACAGCGTTATGTCTGCGGACTTACAACGCTAGAAACCGGGTTTCGATACCCGTGGTTGGCAGAGCACAGATAGCCCATTGTGTAGCTTTGTGCTTAATTCCAAACAAACCTTACAACCAAATCAAAGTCGGTTGCCATATGCTCCTTACTCAATCCAGAATTCCCTCAATCCTTACTCAATCCAGAATTCCCTCACACCAATTCTACGTACTCTTCGTAGTTTAATGATATCAAACCAGTTATTATTGCAAGTGAGACAATTGGTGAAACCCAAAAACTATTTTGAAAATTCATTGTAAGGGCTGGACTTAGAAATGTCATAATGGTGTGCGAATTTTTCATCATTCTTTACATTTTTCAATAATATCAAGACCAATAACAGATGAGTAATCTGCTTAGATAAAATACTTTGAACGTATGCTTTACCACAACTTGACTCCATAATACTGACAAGTATTAGGTCGACTCGGATACCCACTCTGGGTGATACGTTTTGGTGTTGTATTCAGGGTGTTATAATGTTGTAACATGTGTGTTTCCAGGTGGGAGAAGACGAAACATTCACAGTGGGAGAGATAATGGTGGATCTGGAGAACTGTACAGCTCGCCAAGTTTTCATCATTGCTGACCAGAGCTACTCGGGTCAACTGATCAAGTCTTTTAACCGTTCCACGAGACACAATAACGTCCAGGTTTTCACCAGCGGTAAAGAGCGAGAGTATTCTTGGCAAGTAGAATTGACCAAACATTGGGTCAGTTTTGGGCATCAACACTCCTGCGTGAGCCAAGTATACCAAGTGAGTTGAACAGTAGATAAAAACATTTAAATCAAACTGGTTTTAGGATAATCCAACACCAACACATTTTCAAAAACGTCTGGTCAAGCAAACTGATGCTCTGGAAATAACTTTAAATGTTATTTTAATGGCTAGCCACAATAAAATATTGTTCTGCACTGTAATATTTAAAACATTAGTTGTAGGCTTCTGTTTATTGAAGTTTAAGTCATACACGTTTTAAATCTTTTAGTTAGTGCTAGCTAAAAAATATCATCAAGGTAACACTGAATGTGTGTAACTTGGACAGGAAAACTAAAAACGGACCTACTGGCCAGAGTGATCCTTTAGCCAGCCAGCAACTTCCTACCATCCACTCTAAGGGATTGATTGCCACTCTTAGAGTGCAGGGATTTTTTTGTAGTATCGCACGGATACGAACGCGGCCCGCCAGCTTCGAAATCCAGAGTTCTACCACAGGACCATCCCGCGTCCCCTGTAACTTCGACAGAATATTTTGAGAGAGCTCCATCTTATCCTACTTCAAAGAGAACTTTAAAACCGTGAATTAAAACTTTTCGTCTGCAAAATCTAGTATTTTAGAGCAAATACACATCGAGCTACCTGCTGAGGCCACCGCGAGGAATCAAATACTGGATTTTAGCGTTGTAAGTCCTTGGCTTACCGCTTCTCCACCAGTTGACATTTCTGCTATTTACCCCAAGCCAATTCGTGTTAGATATGAAAATATCTGCCACATTTCCCGTGTTTTATACCATTTATTTGTTATTTTCTGTTAAAAAGAAAAATCACCCTTTTCATCAAAAGTGTATCTGTGCCAATTTTTTTTGTTAAATGTTTCAATCTGGGTATATATAATTTAAATCACTTAGTAAGGTATAAGTTAAATTATATTTCAATAATAAATATCATAAGAATTGAAAAATTTGTTTGTAATTAAGCACAAAGCTACACAATGGGCTATCTGGGCTCTGCCCACCACGGGTATCGAAACCCGGATTCTAGCGTTGGAAGTCCGCAGACATACCGCTGTACCACTGGGGGGGGGGGAGTTATTGGAAAAATAAATCACCGAAGAAAAGATTTTCTTCATGGAACTCGGATATTCACACCTTATGAATGACTATATCTACATAGTAATTGTGGTTTCGGGATTACTAGCTTCTCTATAGTAAGCGTTGTTTTCATAGTGATTTGATCTTTACACTTAGTACTGTTTTCATACCGATTTAATCAGTTAAAGTGGTTTTCAAGTGACTGGCTGTTCTGAGGAAGTAAGGCCCGGCATGGCCAGGTGTTAGGGCACTCCACTTGCAATCTGCGGGTTCGAATCCCCGTCACACCAAACATGCTCGCCCTTTCAGCCGTGGGGGCGTTATAATGTGATGGTCAATCCTACTATTCGTTGGTAAAAGAGTAGCCCAAGAGTTGGCGGTGGGTGGTGATGACTAGCTGCCTTCCCTCTGGTCTTACACTGCTAAATTAAGGACGGCTAGCACAGATAGCTCTCGTGTAGCTTTGCGCGAAATTCAAAAAAGCAAACAAACAAACTGAGGAAGTATCGTTTTCATAATGATTTAATCTTTGGAGAAAACGTTGTTTTCATACAAGTTTAATTCTATATATGAAGTGCTCTTTTCATATGTCCCCAGGTGGGACAGCTGTAAGTCTTCGGATTTAAACCCCTAAAATCAGAGGTTCGCTTCCCAACGGTGAACACAACAGATTGTCCGATGTGGTTTTCTTATAAACAAAACACACGCACAGTTGTTTAATTTTTGTACTTAATTTTCAACTGATTAGCTGTTTATAGTAAATATTTTTTCCCATATTTATTTTACCTATACAGTAAACATGTTCCGAGTGATCTTATGTGCATAGTTTATTTTCAGAGTGATTTTACATTAATAGTAAGTGTTTTTTCAAAGCGATTTACCTCAATTAATAAGTGGTTTTCAGAACGATTTTACCTTTATAGTAGAAGATGTTTTAAAAGTGAATTTAACTCTATAGTATTATTTTCAGTTGGTTTCAGAGTCATCTTCTTACTTTCATAACTGAGGATGTGTTAATTTGATTTTATCTTATACTAAGCCTTTCTTTTATAATTCTTAACAAGCACTTTCTTTTTTGTTTACTGTTCATATTTATAGCTTGTGCAAAGGATGGCTTGGTGATTAGTTAGGGCGTTCGGCTCGCAATCTGTGGGTCGCGAGTCCGAATCCTTTCAGCCGCGGGGACGTTATAACGTGCAGACCAATCACACTTTACATTGGTAAAAGAGTAGCCCAAAAGTTCGCGGTGTTGACTAGCTGCCTTCTCTGTAATGTATAACTTCAAAATTAGGGTCGTCTAGCGCAAATAACCCTCGAGTATAGCTTTACGCGAAATTGAGTAAACAAACTTTGCCAAAAAAATTGTAGTTGTTGTTATATAACTAATACGTTAAAGGTGAGCATTTTTGATAAAAAAATATTGCTTGTTTACCTATACAAAGTTTCAGTACACAATACAAGGGATCCGTATTTCTTTAAAAGCAGGTGTTTTCAAACTGTGGGTTGTGGAAGTTTCGAAGATGCAGAAAATCTGTTTTCTTTCTTTGTTTCGTATATCCTCGTAAAGCTGCACAGAGGATATCTGAACTAACCATCCGTAACATATAGCCGATAGTCTAAAAAGAAGATAGCTAGTCAACTATCGTTAACTCTTCGGCTGCTCCAATAGAATAAATGGGTATCTTTGGGGGTGGGGAGTCAAGCTCAGGAGGGCGTCTCCAAATGAAAGTTTCTGAAAAATATTTCTAATTAGGCAGGATTAACATATAGGCGCACATTATGAAGAAAATAAATATTAGTAATCGTTCTAGAGTTAATTAATAACATCGTTATTACTTCCAATACCAAACCCTACGCTACTGCAATTGTTCTTAATGTGTAAATATATCTAGCTTACCGCCATCTGTTGATTGAATTATAAAATTAGTAATTGTTTTATAACGTGTGCAGCTATAATATTTATACATAAAATTCTAGAATTTACAGTTTTATTACATGTCTTTCCACTTACAGGAGTAAAAGATGCTTTTCAGAAATAGTAATCGTTAGAAAAGTACAGCATCACAAGTCCTGAAACAACGATGGGTGGAAAACGTCACAACCGTGGATTATTTTATTTAGACCGAGAGAACCTATTGGAATTTTAAATTTATTAATAACTTCTAACTAAAAAGAGTACTTTTGAACCACTTTTGTCTATTCATCAAGGTAAAACCCTGAAATTTCAATAAATAATAACTTCTAACTAAAAAGAGTACTTTTGAACCACTTTTTGTCTATTCATCAAGGTAAAGCCCTGAAATTTCAATAAATACACTCTGGGTCAAGTATGCAAACGTTAATGATTTTATTACTTTTCCAAAATCGCACTGTTACTGCACACTTTTTTTCTGCAGCAGTGTTTCTCAAAGTGGAAGCCGCCAAAAAATGGGCCGAAAACAAAGATGCTGAATTAATTTTAATTCTAAATAAACAATAAGCCGATAACAATTATGACGAATTAATTAAATGATACAGTATGTTGAAAGGAGATGTTATTGTTTTTACTACGGCACTGTTTTTCAATCACCGTGCTAAAATATGCGGGGTGGGTGGGTTTCATTTTAAAATCATATTTTAAGACTATTTTATTGGTTGAGGGTTCTCAAACTTTTTTATTCACATCAAGGGAACCTCGGACTTAATGAGTTTGGTAACCACTGTTCTACAGGACTTATAAAACATGTTACGCTTGTTTGTATTAGATACCTATCGGTTAGACGCGGAAAACTGTCTAGGAATGTTCTGATAATAAACAGTTAGCATTCTACTTGAGTGAAAACTAAACGAAATCTTACAGTTTTTTGTCTGATTTCGTAGGCAGGTACTTGAGTTTAGTTTAAAGTATTGTTACGTCTCCGTTTGTTAATTAACTTTCCGTAACTTCGTTCCGACGAAACTTTAGCGACACAAGTCCTTCCTTAATAAAACTGGTTTATTCTTTCTGAATATAACTTTACCGATACACTTATTTTCAACAGTCGCTCTTTTACAAACGTTTTAACAACGAACGTTAACTTCAACAATACTTCCTGACTGCAGTTCAATTACTCACTACCTACACACATTGTCACGTCACGTCGTGACCATCTTATATATACCAGACCACCCCCCCAATCTAGTTAATGCTAGAGCACTCCCGAAGGTACGGGATAGTTCTAGAAAGCAGGTGGCGTAACAATAGTCACGTGATCTCGCTGACGCAACAGTATATTAATAAGTTGAAAACATTTATTTAACGACCTTGATCCTGAACATAGCATGTACAAAAGGTGGCCAAGTTACAAAACACGTGTAAGAACAGATATACATTAAATTTGTTTTATCACAACTGAAATGCCGAGTTAGGTTTTGGATGTCTAACTGGGCCTCGTGTTATTTTGAATGCGATGTAAGAGTGCACACGTGTATATAGGTCTTTTGCAGTATCGGAAATACTTATGGAAAGGCACAAGTGATACACACAGAGTAATTAAATGGTTAATTTATCTGTAGTGCAACACACGAAATAAAAGTGAGTACAGTAGTAGTTTGTATTTGCTTCATTATTTTTGGGCTACCATAAGTTTACCAACGTATGATTGTAAAATATTGTTCAAATGTATTGTATCATTCCCCACAATTAAGCCAAGTTGTCTGTCGTTTGTTCTCCACATGTGTGTCTTACTGTTTTTGTATATAACATTTATCAACAATTGGTTAGATTTCTACTGGATTGCTGTACATAGCTAAATCTGGTGTTATTTAACATCACTTTTGATGAATTTAGGCTCTCTAATACGATCGCTTCTATTATCAACAGTGCTAATTTTGTCTCCATACAGCTCTTACTAAAAGGCAAAATTTCCCATCATTCTGTCTTATGTAGCTGTCACGTGGCATTCCTGTGCTGGTAGCCATAATTACATTATCACACTACTGCTAGGAGTATTTGTTTTGTTTCTACTTGGTAGTTATTTAGGTTTGGGGTAAACCTAAGAAGACAACAGGTGGCGCTCAGAAACAAGAGTTTCTCTTCGCTCCAGATAGAAGGCTGCAAGCCCACAATATTTGTATTTTATACACTGTTTTCATAATCATTCCACTACTGTATATATATATATATATACATAAATATTTAAATTAACCACACGGTATTTCATAATGTATCGCATAATGGTGCCAGGTTTAATATCTCTTCGAAAATACAAAAATACTTTATCATCATATAATATAATAGAAATTAATAGACATAATTTGATATAATATCCGTTGATCGCAATTTATTTTACAGTACTATTTCAATAAAATTTTCAGTTTCTAGTCGTTTATTGAGGAAAATACATTAAAATCACTTAACTCATCTGATTTAACAAAACTAAGATGTCAATGTATTTATTCGATACCCGAAAAGTGGTTTTAATCGTTTCAGTATTTTCAACCTGAACGGCACCTCATGCAGCACAACAACAACGTTGGAGACCTCAAGGTTTAGGCATAGTCATCGTTTTTGTTTTTTTCTAATTCAGAACTACTAACCAGAGGGAATGCAACCAGGCAACAGCACCCGCCGTCTTAACCAAACAGCGAGACTCACTGTCACTTCTAACGCGCCCACAATTGGAAGCGTGTTGTGCAGCACATCGTCACTCGAACCATGGGTTAACAGAATATTAAACGACCATTTTGTTAGTTTTAATTTTCTGAAAACAAAACATGAATAACTTAGATGATAAACTGATTTGAAGTAAGAACTATTAGTTGGTTGACAGCTGAAACCAAAGATGACATTCCAGCCCCCGATACCAACAACGTGAAAAACAAACCTCAGATGATAAACATGAAATCAACTCACTTATTTCAACCAAAAAACTAACGAAGAAGTCATTACAATGTAAACTATTTAGTTTTGGATAACGTCTCAAAGAACAAATACACTACTTTAACAAGACCATCCAAACATGAAAGTGGAGGTCCTAGTGACCACTGATCTAAAGCGATGTAGCATGTCTTGACCAATCGCTGATAACCATTCGAGGCAAGCTGACTGCGTCAAGTTTGTCTACTTGGACTTTTTACAAAGCTCGACTGAACGTTTACAGTTCAAATTGACTCATCAAAATGGTTGAGTCAATTACAAAGTACATTAGTTTCACGACCAGTGTTGGGTTTCTAAAGATGACCGAGTGTGGTCAAATGTTGATAATCGACAACAAGATATGTTCGATAACGAGTGATAACATTTAACTGTTTATACTTCTCCAAGCAAATAAGAAACAATGTGATCATAGCTTGAATTTAAAGTGAATTGGGTAAAAATAAAGCAACAACAAAAAGTACAAGTGAGTAAAATCATAATAAATGTTAAGTTACCGCAGACTGGTGCAAGGTAGTTAAAGCAGTTAGGATAATAGTTAGGCCCAACATTTGTACTTCTTCAAGCAATTAAGAAACAACATGAGTAAAGCTTGAAATTAAAGTGAATTTGGTAAAAATAAAACAATAATAATAACGACGACAAAAAAATAAAAATAAAGAGAGTGATTAACACCATAATAAATGTTAAGTTACCGTAGACAGGTGCAGGGGAGTTAAAGCGATTAGGCTAATAGCTAGGCCTAACATTTGTACTTCTTCAAACGAATAAGAAACGATGTGATTAGAGCTTGAATTGAAAGTCGACTTGGCAAAAATAACAACAAAAAATAAAAAGGAAAGAGATTAACACCATAATAAATGTTAAGTTACCGTAGACAGGTGCAGGGAAGTTAAAGCGGTTAGACTAATAGCTAAACCTAACAATGATATCTCAAATGTTTGAAAAGTATTTCCCATTTTAGCTTACTGAGAGGTCTGGTAATTATGAACGCTCAAAACGAAATGATCGACACAGGCTAGTTGATGACATCTGGCTTTATACAGTTACTTTTAAACAAGGAATTCTCTGACGACTTTTAAAATATACTCGTTTATTATGTTATTATCAATCGAAAATTAGGCGTACACACATTTCACAGATACTATACAGCCCACATTGCAACCACAGAACACAGAAAAAATTGGCAGTTCCAATTAGCATGTAAGCTGCCAAATGTTCTCTTGTCTATTATGTGTTAACATATTAAAAAACATCAATTCTTATATGTTTCTTGTCTGTAAGAGTTATCGAGTGTTCTACGTAAAAATACAGCATTTTATTAATTCGGTTATGCAGAAATTTTTTTTAACGTTAAATGTAGTAAGCAATTTATATGAAAATGTTTTATAGTTTCTGAATCAAACTTAGAACCTTCACTGTATTACTGATTGTATTAACCCATTCACTGCCAATTTGCTGTGTAGGGTACAGTCCGCCTCCGGCAGTTTAATGCAAGTGTGCTGTATACATTGTATGACTCGCATAAATTCCACATACGTTTAAAACAGTCAAAGGGT
>NW_013669127.1:121992-123181 GCF_000517525.1 Limulus polyphemus
AACTTCTGTGGAAATGGATCTTACCGGCGTGAGTTTGTTCAGCTAACTTCTGTGGAAATGGATCTTGCCGGTGTGAGTTTGTTCAGCTAACTTCTGTGGAAATGGATCTTGCCGGTGTGAGTTTGTTCAGCTAACTTCTGTGGAAATGGATCTTGCCGGCATGAGTTTGTTCAGCTAACTTCTGTGGAAATGGATCTTGCCGGTGTGAGTTTGTTCAGCTTTGTTTTCATCTCCTTCTACTGATAAAGACACGAGTTTGTTTAAAATTTCCTTTTTTTTTGTATATTTATGAGAACCCTGAATATGTTTAACTACTCGTAGATTAATTTGTTGTAAGTGTGAAAATAAAAACCAAAATACCATTGAAGTTCGACGATATCATTACACCGTCCACCTTCTGTACGAGATGCACAAAAATTTCTAATCAAGGATATATATTCATGATATGTTTTCCAAAACTTCACATTTTTATTCAATTCTTTACACTGCCACGCTTTCGTTACACGAGTTGCTCCAGTAGACATTATACCAATGTTTTATGACCCCCAACTGTCATTATAATAATTGCTCTATTCTCATATTTCCAACCGACCTCTAGGGTCATTATAATAACTCCCCACCCCCAGCAATCATTAACTTTCTGAATCTGTTATTGTATCAGCTCTTCCTAGCAACCGTTACATATACTGTCCAAAGCTGTTGTTATAACTACTGTCCCTAGCTGTCGTTATACGAACTTTCTCTACTTGTTTCTTACCTACTGTCCATTTTGCCAGCAATTCCTAGCTGTAGCCATCCACGTACATTATACTGTCTACTATACCTGGCAATTACTTCTGTCATTTGGATGTAGTTTTTAATAATTACCAGCGGCAGTTAACGAACAGTGGCTGTTTATTTGATCTATTAAAGAAACAATCGTATCTGAAGCATAAATTGATCACTTATTTCCAGAGTCTAGAAAAATCAACTCTCAATACAGTGTTTTCTCAAGTAAAATCAATTTTGAAACAAAATTATAAACATTTTTACTTTTTTTTTCGATCAAATCTGTAAACAGTTTTAAAAAAAAACGCCTCCACGTGTCCGGTATAAAATAATAGTCGGCTTTGAAACTTGTTACTACGTTAATAATACAAAACGTACCGTGTTTAATGGAACCGTGATATTATTTAAGTAATAAGAATAT
>NW_013669128.1:0-1255 GCF_000517525.1 Limulus polyphemus
CAATAAAAATTTTAATCAAGTATCTTTTATTTCAAATATTTTTTACCACGGGTTAAATTTTTTTTTCACGGGGAACCCGTTCCCCGGGGTAAAAAAATCATTGCCTCGGGATGGACACTAGTTATTACATCATCTAAGTAATTAGTTGTCTGCTATTAGCCTAACTACTCAAGCCATTTGGGCATCTTTGAAATAATTTTTTGACATTTTTTTTTTTACTTTAGACATTTTAACATACTACCTTTTCCTAAACATGAGCAAAAGACTTAGTGAAGATGAAAGTGAAGTTGTAAGGAAAACTCGAAAAGTTATTTCTTTAGAAGAAAAAAATAGAAATCATAAGAAAAGGTGAAGTTGTTGTGCCGAAATCAAAAATAGACCTAGAGCACAAGCTAGGTGAATCAACAGTAAGAGAAATTTTAGGTAAAGCTGATGAATACAAAATGAAAGGTAAAGCTGTTTCAAACTTATCATGTGTGCATACCACTCGAAATCAAAATGTTATCATGATTGAATTAGAAAGATTGCTAACTATCTGGATAGAGGACTGTAACCAGAAAAGAATTCCTTTAAGCACTGATCTCATAAAAAAAAAAGCATTAAGTCTCTTTTCAATCTTAAAAGAAGAAAAGTTCAAAGACGAGACAAAGGAGTTCCATGCTAGTGATGGATGGTTCGAGAAGTTCAAGAAAAGAACTAGCCTGCACAATGTAAGAATTAAAGGGGAAGCAGCTAGTGCAGGTAAGGAAGCTGCTAATGAATATCCTGAAGTTCTGAAGAAAATTGTGGAAGAAGGAGGGTATTCGGATGAAAAATTTTTAACGTCGACGAGACGGGGTTATTTTGGAAAAGGATGCCTTCCAAAACTTTTCCGGCCAAATCTGAGAGTTCCCAGTCAGGATATAAAGCTGCAAAGGATAGGATAACCCTTTTATTGGGCGGCAATGCTAAAGAAAATTTGAAATTAAAGCCTATGTTGGTTTATCGAGCTCAGAATTCAAGAGCTCTTAAAGGTATAAATCAAGGACAATTACCAATAATATGGAAATCTAATAAAAAAGCATAGGTAACTACAGCTTTGTTTGAAGAATTGTTCGTCAAGTATTTTTGTCCGAACGGTTGAAGACTTTTGCCGAAGAAGAAATTTAGATTTTAAAGCTTTGCTTATTTTAAATAATGCCCCTGGTCATCCAATAAGGATCTTATAAATTTGGACACTCAGAGAGCATATGAAGACATTGATGAATGTCAAGAA
>NW_013669128.1:2146-5871 GCF_000517525.1 Limulus polyphemus
AAATCTCACAATACATATCATTCCGCGTGTCTGTTCAGCATGGAATATCGTGGAATCTCGCAATACATATCATTCCGCGTGTCTGTTCAGCATGGAATATCGTGGAATCTCGCAATACATATCATTCCGCGTGTCTGTTCGGCATGGTAATGTCGTGAAATCTCGCAATATATCAGTCTGCGTGATTATTCAGCGTGGAGTGTCACGAAATCTCGTAATAAATTAAGCTAAAAAATAGTGGCGTAACACCGTAGTGCCGTTATCTTTTTACAAACAAATGATGGAGTATGGCAGGCTATCATATGTTTAAGACACTGCCTATGCATTTACACTGCTACATACTAAATGCAGCTTCAAAAACTAAACTTAATAGTGCTTAGTAAAAGGGATGAGAAAATATGAATTTTATTTCTTGAGAAACAATATAATTTCAAATGCACAGGAGATTTCTAGAAGGAAAAAAGTTAGATTTTTGGTATTTGTGTACCGATTACTGGCATCGAATTGTCTTTTAAAAATTGTATAATATTTGTTTTCTAAAAATTCTGGTCTGTTGAAATTGAAAGTTGTTTTAAAATGCCTCCCAGTGGCACAGTGATATGTCTACGGATTTATACCGATAGAAACCGGGTTTCGATACCCGTGGTTGGCAGAGCACAGATAACCCTTTGTGTAGGTTTGTGCTTAATAACAAAATGTTTTAAAATTTTTATTTAAACGTTCGTGCTTTTATTATGGTGTGATATGTATTTTTTATAATTCATAATATCAGTTAAGTTAAACTGTTAGATATGTTTTCACGCGAGTCTCTTAAATGTTAAATTATACCAGATGTTAGCGTTGTAAGTTCGTAAATTTACTGCTGTCCCACCGGGGGATGCGGTAATAGCTCCAAAAGAGCGTTGGAGCTTGCAAGAGAAACCAACTAGGGACTAGGGGTTTGGTTACTGGAACCTACAACCACCCAAAACCTGCTACCACTCACCGTCCGCAGCCGGTTGTGAGCATGGTAATTACCAGTAAAATAATTAATAATTTAATATAACTAAGATGATGTTACTAATAAAGTCAGAAGCAGAAATAACCGGTAGAAATAAAAAAACACCTAATTTCTACATTTGTTTCCACCCATACAAAATAATAATAACTATAAAGCCCTACCTAAATAGCTAAAATGAAAGAGTAAAGACGTACCTTGTTTTGGTTCTAAAAGACTACATCAAACTGCGAGGAGATCATATAAAGCTCTCGGGTTCGGTGATCTACCGGCTGAAAATCCAGACTCGTCAACCGTTACAACATCGCTACATAGTTCTACAGAATATGCAGCAGAACTTTGTTAATATTGTTACGTCTCTGGTCGTTTGTTAATTTCCCGTAAAAAGTCTTTCCGAAGAAGTTCAGAGATACAAGTCCTTTCTTAAATAAAACTATTTTATTCTTTCTCAATACAACTTTGCAATACACTTAATTTCCACAGTCACTTTAACTTCGACACACTCTATAATTCACAACGATTCACGCACTTTACTTACGACTTGACTCGATTATCTGTCTCTATATCTCCCTGTCTGTTATAATTATCTCCACTTTATTTGCCGGGTTTATATATTAAAATAGAGGGCGTCTGGCAAACACTCGAGCCTTCATGATCCTTCTAGAATCTCATGACGTATTACCAGCTAAACGTGACTTCCGCTGTCGTAACAGTACATTATAACCGCTTCCTCTAAACGACAGCTAGGTAAGTCTGGTATGGGTGACATAGAAAAAAGACCTAGGATAAGTCCACAATGAAACTCATTAGTCCTAGTACCTAAAAAACAGATATGAAACGTTATAGCAAAAAAAAAAAAGAAAAGAAACCTAAAGCGTCGCCAAGTGAAGATAATTGGGAAACGAGTAACAAAGAAACTGAAGAAAGTACAAACACGGTCATGAATATGACCGATGAGAGTACAGTACAAAAAATTGTAATTGAACAACAGAAACAGGAAGAACAAACAAAAACTACTAACACACTCACAGAAAACAGTATCCTCCGAGATACTGTAACACATGTTACAAATCTTGAAACACAAACAGAAAGTGATGGCTTCACTTTAGTAACAAAAAGAAAAGGAAAGCCATCACAAAACATAAACATAAAAACACAGAACAGTACACAACCTTTTAAATATGCAGTAATTGTGGAAATAATATCAAGAATATACAAAACAACAAGCAAGTAAAATCCGACGATGCAAACCGAAAGCTAAAATCGCTGGAATCAAACGTCTAGCTGAAGATGGTATTTTAATTAGAGGTACTGAGGGTATCCATAGTATAATATAAAAGTACACACACACAAGACACCCAGGGTATCCATAGTATAATATAAAAGTATGCACACACAAGACACCCAGGGTATCCATAGTATAATATAAATGTATGCACACACAAGACACCCAGGGTATCCATAGTATAATATAAAAGTACACACACACAAGACACCCAGGGTATCTAGAGTATAATATCAAATGACATTATTCTCTGATATCGGAAATTTAAAGTGGAAAAAACAAAAACACTCGCCGTAGTCGTAACACAATGTTACAATTATCGACGTTACGGGCACGTAGCGGCTGCTTCTAGATCTCTGTCACGGTGTGTGGGATATGGTGAAGACCATCATATCTCAACATGTAAAGAACAAGAGAAACCCCCTATGTTGCAACTGTAACCAAAGATATACAGCAAAGTATAAAGGTTGTCCCAAATATAAGGACATCAAATAAAGATTATATAACATACAGCACAATACCATACCCACAGAAACAAACACACAAACTAAAGAAATAAACCAAACACAATAGACAGTAAAAAAGACCACTAATGCACATTCCAGTCTCAAAACCCATAAGCACTGCTACTCAGATTCCACAAACAATATCAAAATCCACAACTTCAATTACTCAGATCTCACAGACATATACCTACTCACCAAATAATACGGAAACAAAAACAAATGAACAAACAGAAAAGACAATCATCATGGAGCAATATTCAAATGAAAACGCAAGTCGAACAAAAGGAAACATAAGTATCCAAAAATCGTAGAAGCAGTGAAAAAACATCTTTACGGACTTTCTACAAGAATAACAAAATCCTGTAAAGCAAACAAAAGGCACTACCTTACTTGTTGCTAAGATCATTTTACACCAATAACACCACACATAATTAAAACTTTCAGAATTCTTTACTCGTATAAAATCCACCTATCACCCGTTACCAGAACTTACCATATATTCTGCATTAAAGTATTAAATGTGTCTTTATAGGGTATATTATGTGAAATGCGCACTTGATATATTTATCTTGTGAAAAGATACCAGTATTATATTCGTGGACATGGCCCTAAAGATGGAAGAACAAACAGTGTTTAAATCATGGTCTTTAGCCCTGTTTTCGTAAATTTTTCACTAGCATTTGTCAGTTAAAAATACAGTAAAGGGTTTGTTTGTTTTTGAATTTCGCGTAAAGCTACACGAGGGCTATCTTCGCTAGCCGTCCCTAATTTAGCAGTGAAAGATTAAAGGGAAGGCAGCTAGTCATCACCGCCCCCACCGCCAACTCTTGGGCTACTCTTTTACTAACGAATAGTAGGACTGAACAGGCTTAAGTGGACTTTTGACAAGAAGAGGAAAACTATATATATACTGATATAACGTTTACGATATGCTTAT
>NW_013669128.1:6207-8002 GCF_000517525.1 Limulus polyphemus
CGTTGAATTTATCCCTAACAAGTCACAGACACCTACTGTAGAAGAATCCTGAGCCCAACAACTACATAGTATATATTTATATTATTAAGAAATATAAGTAAAAGCCATTTATTTCGACAATTGGCAAAAAAAACAGAACCCATATACATATATAATATTATTTTTTTTAAATCTAACACATATGTACATTTAATATATTTTTGAAATAATCACAAGATGAATTTAATTTAGGTTAACGAAAAAAACCAACTAAAATTCTAAATGTTTTAGTTACTGTAATCAGGCTCAAGCTTATTTATAAGTGTCTTAACATAAATGCCCCCCCCCCCCCAGTGACACAACGGTATGTCTGCGGACTTACATCGTTAGAATCCGGGTTTCGATACCAGTGGTGGGCAGAGCACAGATAGCCCATTGTGTGGGTTGTGCTTAATAACAAACAAACGTAACACAAATGAAAAATATTGACGATTTAAACCTCTTTGAGACATTACTACCAGTTGAAAATGCTTAATTCCAGTTCTTAAAATTCATTACACTTCATTCATTACAATAATCCTCAACAAAAAATATATTTTAACCCGTGACAAACTTAGCTAGTGCTTTACTCCTCATTAAGTATTCTAATAAGTTAAATACATCCCGTCAAAATAAATCGATATGCGAAATGCATGTTTATGTGTTTCAGCAGAAGTGTAGGATGCAAATTAAAAGTAGGGGTGGGGAGCGAGGTTTATTTGACTGTGTGAAGTGAGGGAATGTGTGCCAAAAGCGCACTCATTACGGCTGGGGTCTAGGGGTTCAACTCAGGGCCCTGGAAGCTTTTGGGTTCTGGATTAAATTTGATGCATTTTCCCGAGAGAAATGTTTCTAATTTTGATGTGTTTTTATTGGGACAGATTGAAAAGTGGGCTTCCTCCCGTCCCCCTTGCTCCCTACGCCACTGTTTAGAATTTCGTGCAAAGTTACGCAGTGGCTATCTGCACGTGGCCGTCGATAATTTGGAAAAATGACAGGTAATGAACAGCACACATCACTAACTTTTGAGCTACTGTTTTCTGATCCAGTAGTCACTCATATAGGACATCCATGACCCTAAAGTGAGGAGCGTGTTTCTGCAGCACTAAGATGCCAACCATGGACTATAGGATTCACGCCATAAGTCTTATCTTGGACAAATAAATTTTGTAACTGTGCCACGAATTGTGGGATTCACAAGCCGGGTACGCCTACCATGCTACGCCACACCTGGCCCATATAGCTTGTTAACAGCTTGGTCATTTAGAGAAATCTTCTATCAGTATATCAAATCCCCACATAAAACAAAGAAACAAACAAAAAAAAACTGGAACGTTTTTTGAGAAAGAAAATTACCGATAATACGTAAATATCGTTTCAGTTTACTGTACCAAAGATTCACTTATTTTAGCTATAACTTCAAAAACAATAATATGAGAATTACTTCAAATCATTTTTGAGATAATACTTGCACTTATGTTACAGGAAGGTATCGAATGATATGACATTGATTTTGTTAATATCCTGGTACAAATAATACCGACATTGCTAGTAGACATTGTATACATTTCAATACCTTGATAACACAGGCCTGCGAATTTAAACTTCATAAAAGTTGTTTTGATTTTAATAACAGATTTTCCATAATTCAGCTTCGCAGATTTCGAAAATAATAATATTTTTTTTTCTATCACGTAAGGATTGTTTACAAATCAAGAAGAAAAAAAAAGTCTTAGTGAGATCAAATTATTTCGTTTACCACAGTGAATTTTTATTA
>NW_013669128.1:8438-16468 GCF_000517525.1 Limulus polyphemus
AATCTGTACGTGATGGAGAAAAAAAAAGATATTTTCTGATTCAGCATACAGGAATTACTGTAGAACATGTACAAATTTCAAGAGAATAAAACCATTGCAGGCTTGTGTAATTGATAATACTAGCTGAGGATACTCGTTAAGGAAGTAAAAATTTGTTAAAGGACAATGTCAAATAATGTTTCTTTTCTTTTGTTATTCAATTCCTAATGAGCTCGTTAGATGCTAATTGCATACCATGATTTGTGGAAGTTAATAATTGACTCATTTAACTGACTAAGTAGTTGTGTCTATAAATTTAAATCCTAAAACAAAATAACGCATGCACACAGTCGGACAGTTTCCAGTTACCCTGCAAAAAAAATACGGTAATCGAGCCAGTCAACTCTGGGTGATGTAAGCCAAAGGTCTATAAAAAATGTGGAAATTTGCCCTATTTTAGGGGCTTTTTACCTCCCTCCTCTAGCAAAAAAAAAAAAGACCCACGTACATCATCTGACAATTTCTAGCTAACTTACAATATATATATATACTGTATATTACGGTACTCGAGCCAGGTAATACTGGGTGATGGATGCTAACTAACACACAGGCATATACTTAATGGTTCGTCTTTCTAGTTAGATGCACAAAAAAGTTGCATCAGACATGCAAATGTAACAGTAACACAAATTGTAGCCCCCAAATGGCACAGTTATAAGTCTGCTGGTGTACGACGCAAAAAAAACATTTTTTTTTGTGCTTAAAAATAACCAACCAACCACGAATCATAACTGAAGAACAAATCCAACCAACTACGACAACAAAAAACAAAGAAAGAAAAAACGTTAATACAAAAACAAGATCAAAGCAGCTGACATTAAACAGATGAAAGAAATGCTGCTTAACAAAGTAACAAACAAAATCAAAGCAGCTGACATGAAACAGAATAAGAAACTAGTGTCGATTAAGGCAGTAGCAAACAACAAGAACAAAGCATGTAGTAGCGAGAAACAGGAGAGAAAGATCAGCCGTCGAAGGCAGGAACAAACGGAGGAAAGAACAAAGATGCTTATAGCAATAAGTAAGGAACAAAAAAAAAGTGTCGGGATGGTTGTAAATAATAACGAAAAGAAACAGAAGCAAAACCAAAGCTGCTTAATAAGGCAATAAGAAACAGAAGCAAAACCAAAGCTGCTTAATAAGGTAATAAGAAACAGAAGCAAAACCAAAGCTGCTTAATAAGGCAATAAGAAACAGAAGCAAAACCAAAGCTTAAGCAATAAGAAACAGAAGCAAAACCAAAGCTGCTTAATAAGGAATAAGAAACGGAAGCAAAACCAAAGCTGCTTAATAAGGCAATAAGAAACGGAAGCAAAACCAAAGCTGCTTAATAAGGCAATAAGAAACGGAAGCAAAACCAAAGCTGCTTAATAAGGTAATAAGAAACGGAAGAAACAAACAAACTACCAATGGCAGTCAGAAACAGAAATAACGAAAAAAAAGCCGATTTTAGCAGACAGGAACAGAATAAAGAACAAAGCTGCCTAGGGCAATATGAAGTGAATAAAAATAACCTATCTGTTGCCATGAAAAACATAATAAAAACTATGTCTACAGTAAAAAGAAACTGAAAAAATATATAAATTAGTTATAGGTATAATAATCCTATCTGGGCTAGCCGTCACTAATTTTGAAGTGATGGAATAAAGGAAAAGCAGCTAGTCAATACCACTCACCATAAACTTTGGGCTACTCTTTACCAACGAATAATGGGATTAACCGTCACATTATAACGCCCCTACGGCTGAAAGAGCGAGCATGTTCAATGACAGTATTCGAACTCGTGACTCACAGAATGCGAGTCGAGTTCTCTAACCCCCAGGTCATGCTATAATAAACAGAACAAAGCTGTTTATGGCTGTCAAAAATGGAAGAACGAACAAAATGTCCCTAAGACAATTAGAAACGAAATATTAAAAGAGGGTTGGGTGTTGCCATTAAAAAAACGATAAAAACAAAACGCCTATAGTCGAAAATGAAGATAAAATACATAAAAAATATCTGTAGCCATAAAAATGGAAATCAAAAATGAGGCCTGTGGCAATAAATAGATAGAAAAAAAAACGTTTGTGGCATTAAGTGGTTATCTATTTAACGCAGTAACGTTGTTTTTAACAACATCTAGTTTATACAGATAGTTAATTATTTATAAGCGACAGTTTTATAGTAACTGGTCGTTAGAGTCAGCAGTTATCACAAATGATTCAAATACCTTTAAGATATTCGAAATAGATCACTACATTTCGAATATCAAAAACATTTATATATTTTTAACTTCTATTTTCTTTGTTTTTTGTCTAATCGTATGTTGTATTCTGTGTATTCGCTAAGCCCCTCGGTGGGACAGCGGTAAGTTATCGGACTTAATCACATTGCTAAAATCGGGGGTTCGATTCTCCGCTGTGGACATTCCAGATAGCCAAATGTGACTTTGTTTTAAAAACTAAGTGTGCGATAAAAGCGAAGACGTTAGTTATCACTTTCTTTAAAGTTAATAATGATACCAAATTTACCCGTTATTGGGGTTTAAACCATAGCTTATTGTGACATTGCACTGTAGGTATATTCGTGCCCGTTTCAGTGCCGAAGATGATGAAAGATTAGTCCTATCGTATTGCTTTATTTTTATTGTATTGTAAAGTTACACTAAAAGCTATAAAACTGGTAAAAGAAACTTGTTTAAGGCTTCATCAGTCGCTGTCTGCCGTTTGATTATTGCATTTTGTTAAGGAGTATTTGTTTTGTTTGTTGTTAAGACAAAGAACTATTTGTGCTCTGCTCATCACGAGTATCGTAACTCGAGTTTTGGCGTTATAAAACCTCAGACTTACTGCTGAGCAACTTGGGGGGGGGGGCAATATGTTAAGGACAGGAAGATTTCGAAGACGAGGAACCCACTTGTACCTGATGACGACATAAGCTTGTCGAAACGTTGTACGTTTATAATAAAGATCCTTTCTCTACCCATTCAAGCCGTTTCTAAACTTTAAAGCAGATTTTGTTGTTCACTACCTATATGATTGACAATATTCCTATTTGCTTAGATAACACTAGATAACGTATATTTAGTTAGGGAGTTGCAGTCTTTGATGAGTGGTCATTTACATTACGAAACGACAGTTTGAGACGTTTTTACAGACTCTAGCCAGGAAATTTAACGAAGTGCGTTGACCTTTATTCTCTTGTTAGTCTTGACCTATTTTAACCGAACTCTAATCGATAGCTCCTGACAACCAGAGTTTCGCACAGAAGTACGCTCATTGGTTTAAATATATAGCTGCTAGGTAGAGATACTTACCTGGTTTTTAAATCTATTTACAAAGAATTTTGAACAATAAAGTTCTCGTAAAATGAAGCAGATATCTATTAAAGCAACTGTATTAGTCATACATTGAGTTTTTATTATTGTAAGCTCATGCAGAAATTTTAGACGTTGGATTTAATTGGTTTATTTATTTAAACCCGAAAGCCTTTCAAATTGCTTACACTGGTCAAACAATGTTAATAGAACTATTAACTACTAGCATGCTGTAGTTTTATTTGTTATCTTTGCTCGGTTTGTCTTGAAAATTATGTTACTAAGCTGTTGATTCTTATTTTTTTCCATGTCTTCAAATTTACCAGTTCAAACTTACGACACTAGGTACACTTCACCAGTTAACTTGTGTCAACAACAAACGTTTCTTCATTTCTTCAACTTCTTTTTGTACTCTGGTTACATTTTACAAACATATTTCTCAACTTTTTTTTTAAATCATAGTGAGATATATTAATATTTACTTCATCTGAATTTATTGAAACGTCTACCTATCCTGTATCAAATTGTTTCAATCCAAATTATTCGCTCACATTCCAGGCAGATCCATCATTAGATACCTCCATATATACAACTTTTCACCATCTAACAAAATTTTGGAGGTGGAAATTTCGAATTAGAGACATTGTTTTTCCGTTTTCTCTTCATCCAGTTATTTGATGTGGATCAAACCTTATATGAATGATAGGAGTTTAACCTAATGATTTGAAATGATAAGACGATAGATAAACAAAAAAATGTCATGAGGGAAAAATTTTTTATGAATTTTGAAATATCACTTGTGGTGTCATAATATCGACAAAATGTTCTGATCAAAATAAAAACATGGAAATCTTCAATTGGAAACAAAGCTAATAGTTAAGTTTAATGTTATTATCAATCGCACTAGAACATGCAACGAAAATACGTCTATAAACCAGTTGTTTGATTAGTTTAATGTTATTACGACAGCGGAAATCACGCGACGCTGAAAGCATGCGCGCTGGAGTTTCAAGAAGGATCGTGACTGTTCCTGGCAACTCTAGTCATTTCAAGGCGCCCTCTTTTTTGTATATAAGCCGGCATATAAAGCGGAGATATAATAGCAGATAGTGAGATATAGAGACAGATAATTGAGTCAAGCGAGCGGTAGTGACCGTAAGTAAAATGACTGTGGAAATTCTGTGTATTGCAAAGTTGTATTGAGAAAGAATAAACTAGTTTTATTTAAGAAAGGACTTGTATCGCTGAAGTTCCTCTAATTTCCGGAATTTATACCGGAAATTAACAAACGACCAAAGACGTAACAATATATATTATTTTGCCCTAATCTCATCGTGTGATCTTGACAAGATCCATCAGACACCAACCTACGTGAGTAATTCTGACAACACATTAGTTTACTCAGACGTAATCCGTATTATAAAAGATTTGTTATCAAGTCACACGGTAGTGTCTCGTGCGGCCAAAACAACCTGCAGAACACACTGTGTGTTATGAAAAAAGTGATAGTTTAGCAATTTCCCTCTTTCTGTAGCTCGGACTGTGGTAATTCAAACTATCACACAATTTCAGTGGATGTGCTCTACTGGACTCTTACTTCACATGCCAAAGTTCAAAGCAATCCATTAAGAAATACCTGAGATATAAAATCTCCAATTTTGATGGAATTTCTTACATTTTTTTCCTTCGCACTGAAAGTACGAAACTTTATTTGATATAAAAAAATCAAGTGTCAAATTTGGTCTAAATATAAGTCACATGTGCAAAGTTATTCAACAAAAACCGCTCAGTTTTGACCCAAAAGTTTTGCCACGCCTGTGTACAAAAGTAACGTGAGCTATCGCTCTGAAATTTTTACTTCAGCTTCATCTAAAAATAAAGGTGAACCTTTTATATTTTTTATCATTCGGATTAAAGACGGCTGATTTAGAGCAGCAAAACTATATATATATATAGAGAGAGAGAGAGAGAGAGAATGAAAGCACGTGCAGGTATTGGTTAGACCAACTAAGATTGATTAGCATTTTCTAGCTCAAGTTTTCAATAAAATCATACGGGTGGACGGCTTTTATTCATTAATGATTTCAAACCTTTAAACACAACTTGCTAAATTTTCTGAAATTATCCTAATTGAAGAACGTTTAGCGTCACATGGTATTAGCTTAAGCAATTAGCGTAAATAATGATGCTTGATACGGTTGTACCGAGTGCATGCGGTGATGACAAGAAACTGTTAATCTAGTTTCCGTGGCGTTACCATAAATCAAGTTATTAACATTGTTTTAGAGAGGAAAATGTACCACCATGTATTTTGAATAATATGGTTGGTTCTTCAAAGTATAGGTCTGTTCAGAATAATAAGTGTTGTGATCCTAAAGCTGACGTGGGTTACTATCAAGAGTCACTTTCTTATTTGCTGTGGTTTGTTGGTGTGCATCGACAAAAAGTCATGATATCTAACGAAAAACACCTCAGGTGTGTAAAAAAAGGCGCGGCCAAAAAGGATTGGGCGTGTGACTTAAAGGAATGAAGTCAAAATTGGCAGCCAAACTGGTAGCTACACTTAAAGCATTGATAAGAATTTTACATCAAATACTCATTCATTAGTTAGCTAGGCCGCGTATGTTGTTTTACTCACCAATAGGCCTCAAGTTGAACAAAAACCGCGGCGTGGCTAACTTATGAATCAATATTCGCTGTAAAATTCTTATCAATGCTCTAAGTGTAGCCATCAGTTGGCCGCCAATTTTGATTTCATTCCTTTAAGTCCGCACTCAATCCTTTTTTTTGGCCGCCCGTCTATTTCACACCTAAGGTGTTTTTGATTAGTTTATTATAATAGCTATGCTGTTGATTCCGCCAGAAACCAAATAAATATATTTTTTAATGCCATCAGAATTTTTCATCTTAGGTTGTTTATTCAATTCCACATAACAATATTTACCACATTGAGGAAATACGTAAAGGTGAGGAAAATGCACATTAATTACTTGACTCATGTGCATTTTGTACCTTGGATTCTATCTAATAAGTCTATCCTTTCAACACAGCTTAATGAGAAATAAATAAGAAAAAGAAACATGATTTTTTATTGTTCTTTTTAACGAAGGTTTATAGCGACGTTCTACATCCTTTGAAATTTAACATGTAAACACAAATTCAGATAGAGAAAAAAAAACTGATATCTGAGGAATAAAATAATAACAGGAGGAAGAGTTGATCGTGTACCAGTGATATTCAAGTTACTTTATCTCGTGTTAAGAAGGTTGACTCGTCAAACCTGTTTCGCTAATGGCAAACAGACAGCCCATTTAATTTTTTTCCTTCATTTCAGAAAAGCCCGCTTCTACTTGGAAGTCTCTGTAGAGTTTAGTTCGATTAATTACAAAAATGTAGAGATATCAAAACAATAAAAGCTACTCGCAAAAATATTAACATGCGGATCATGTCCACATTTATTCTTGTTTCAAATAAAGATTTTAAACTAACATACATTAAAAACAAAATCTGAGAGAAGAAACTTTTCAACTTACCGACTAATTAAGCAAATGTTTAGGATCCAAGACAAGTACAGATGTGCTCATAAATATTAGGCTCAAGCCTACCTTTCTTTTAAATAAAAAAATATTAATTCAGCACAGACCAGAAACCAAATGTTAGATAGAAAATATGGGAAGTCAAACACACCTCATGAGTGATAAGGAAGTTTTCGTTTTTCTTTTCGTGACAGAGAACGTGTAAAAAAAAAAATATAAGGATTATCGGGTATGCTCGATTTCTCTTAAAACTTGCCGTTATTTTCAAACATGAAAAACATACTTACAAACGCATGTATACTTTCAATAAACATGGACTGTAATAACAACCTATTTTAAGTTTAGTGACATCATACACGCGTTAAAGGTAATCAAGAATTTTTATAATACTTCATCGAACGTTTTGTGAAGTGTTGATAGAACTATTTGAAGCACTAACATGTCAGTTCTGTATGCTTCCTTAGACCAGCTGACAGTTTGTGTCGCTTTATTATATTGTACCCCAGCTCTCATTTTTCCCTTGTTGTTCGTGAAGTTTTTCTCTTAATTCTTCCTGGATCAGCGGTTATCTTGTTTGTTTTTGAATTTCGCGCAAAACTACACGAGTGCTATCTGCGCTAGCCGTCCCTAACTTAACAGTGTAAGTCTAGAAGGAAGGCGGCTAGTCATCACCACCCACCGCCAACTCTTGGGCTACTCTTTTACCAACGAATAGTGGGATTGACTGTCACATTATAACGCTCCCACGGCTGAAAGGTCGAGCATGTTTGGTGTGACGGGGATTCGAACCCGCGACCCTCAGATTGCGAGTCGAGCGCCTTAATCACTTGGCCATGCCGGGCCCGGCGGTTATCTAGTGATTAATGTACCTAGGCAGCAGATCCGAGGATTTGTGGTTCGCATCCGTTGCCGCACAAATGGACATGGCACTTTGGGACGAAGGTGCGCTATAAGAGTGACAGCTAAATACAATTATTCAGTCATATAAGAGTAGCCCAAAAGTTGGCGGTGAGTGCTGTTTACTAGCTGCCTTCTTTCTAGTCTATCATTTCAAAATCAGGGATGGCTATGCACACATTGCTTGAAGAAATATTAATTATCCTATTTTTATTATTTCTATTGATTGAGTTTACAGGCTTCGTCTTATTTTTTTTATT
>NW_013669128.1:17278-22781 GCF_000517525.1 Limulus polyphemus
GTGACAGTCAATTACACTGTTCGTTAGGTAAAAAGAGTAGCCCTCTGTAGCTTTGCGCGAAATTCAAACCAAACTTCTCATTTTATCAAATTTCACCTTTGATTCTCTTAACTCATCGATGAGTGTGTTATATTTTTGATATCTAATCCACCATTCAGGGTGCCATCTTTTGATCATCTTAATTAGGATTTCAAATTTGAACCACTTAGCTAGCTAATAAGTATTATGTATAGCGTATAATCGTTTAAAATGTTGGCTAATGTGCAACGCATGTGTAGTGCATGAAAAATGTACGTATACTGTACTGACACAACAAATTACACCATGAAGTTAAAGTAACAGCATAATTCTAAGTAGCCAATAAAATGTAATTTCTTTTACAGCTTTATACTTGACACATTTTAAATAGGTTTCTACATTGTACTGATTACATATAATGCCATTCACCCTGTTTTTATGCTTCTTCGTATGAATAACAACGTTGTTCGTGTACGAAAGACGTTATTTCGATGTGTAGTCCATCAAAGTTCTTGTGAGCGTTTTATAAGTTGATCATTAAATTGTTTTTCAGCGCAAAGCAAGACAATGGGCTATTTGCACTCGATCCATCATAAGACATCAAACCCCGGATTTTAGCGTTGTAAGTCCATAAACTTACCGCTAACACACTGGGAAACTAGTGGCGTTGTAAGTCCATAAAGTTACCGCTAACACACTGAGAGACTAGTGAATTAACTGTTACTATATTTATCCATGTCGTTGTACAATATTAAATACCTTTTTCTCGGACAACAACTACAGTCTTCTTAACCAGGGATCATTTGTTTTATAACACACTGGGGAACTAGTGAATTAACTGTTACTATATCTATCCATGTCGTTGTACAATATTAAATACCTTTTTCTCGGACAACAACTACAGTCTTCTTAACCAGGGATCATTTGTTTTATAAAACGAAATATCTGATGTTTTATATAATTTTTTTTGTATTTGTAACAAATTTGCTAATGTCCATATTGCAGAACATATATTTTTTAAACGTGCGTTACGATATTTGTATTAAATAACAGCGTAATAACGATAGCACTAGATTATGAGTTTTCAAAGTAGTTGTGCATAGGTACACGGAATACAGCCATTGTGTGAAATATCTTAATAAACTACACGGAATGCGATCATTGTGTGAAATATCTTAATTAACTACACGGAATGCAATCATTGTGTGAAATATCTTAATTAACTACACGGAATACAGCCATTGGGTGAAATATCTTAATAAACTACACGGAATGCAATCATTGTATGAAATATCTTAATAAACTACACGGAATGCAATCATTGTGTGAAATCTCTTAATATTGTATGAAATATCTTAATAAACTACACGGAATGCAATCATTGTGTGAAATCTCTTAATTAACTACACGGAATGCAATCATTGTGTGAACTATCTTAATAAACTACACGGAATACAGCCATTGGGTGAAATATCTTAATAAACTACACGGAATGCAATCATTGTATGAAATATCTTAATAAACTACACGGAATGCAATCATTGTGTGAAATCTCTTAATAAACTACGCGGAATACAGCCATTGTGTGAAATATACTGCTCGGAATGCAGCCATTGTTTGAAAGATCTTAAACTACATGGAATACAGCCATTGTGTGAATATCTTAATAAACTACACGGAATGCAACCATTGTGTGAAATATCTTAATAAACTACACGGAATGCAATCATTGTGTGAAATATCTTAATAAACTACACGGAATGCAATCATTGTGTGAAATATCTTAATTAACTACACGGAATGCAATCATTGTGTGAAATCTCTTAATTAACTACACGGAATGCAATCATTGTGTGAAATATGTTAATAAACTACGCGGAATACAGCCATTTTGTGAAATATACTGCTCGGAATGCAGCCATTGTTTGAAAGATCTTAAACTACACGGAATACAGCCATTGTGTGAAATATCTTAATAAACTACACGGAATGCAACCATTGTGTGAAATATCTTAATAAACAACACGGAATACTATCATTGTGTGAAATATCTTATGCTACACGGAATGCAACCACTGTGTGAAAGATCTTAATAAACTACGCAGAATGCAACAATTGTGTGAAAGATCCTAAACTACAGGAAAACATTGAAGTTATTTAGATTTTCAATATTGTTCGTTAACACATTGTATGTTATTGTTTTATTTTGATGTCGTACAAATTCACTTCGGATGTCACCAATCAACATTTAGATGTAACTCGCTCATCTTAACTTTTTATTGATTTTCGTCATTGTTAAATGTGTAGGAGGATCACATGTTCAGGATTTCGGAATAACAATTGGAGTTTTCAACCAGAACCACATCTTATACACACATGCACTAATCGGCAAGGTCAAAGACTTCTAGGATTCAGGTATAGCTGTCTCTAATTTTGATATGCTGACCGTAGGGAAGGTAGCTGGTCAGCACTCGCCATCACAAAAGCTTTGAACCGAATATTGACTGTTACTTTTATAACGCGCTCACAACTGAAAATGCAGAGCATGTTCAGCGGTATCACATGTTGAACGATGCTAAACATCAGACTTATATACCCATGGTGTGCAGAGCACAAATATCCCATTGTGGAGCTTTGCGCTTGACAACAACCACACTGGATCCGATGATCGATGGTTTGCGTCTTGTTGCCACAAAATCGCTCTTCATACTTTGGGGTTGAGAGTGAGTTATAAGAGTAAAGGTTAAATCCCACCATTTAATTATAGCAGTCCAAATGTTTGTATTGAGAGGTATTGATTAACTACCTTCCCTCTACTCTGCCAGTTCAAAATTAGGGACGGCCAACGCAGGTAGTATTTATGTAGCTTTGCGCGAATATCCGAAACAAACAAAATGGTGTCTACCTTATGGGTACAACGGTAGACCTTCGCACGTGCCTAATTTGTTTTAGTTTATGACCAGCAGAAGTATGTTGCTTTGCGTTCTTATTTCGATAACCTTGGAATTAAGTGTCAAGGCTAAAAGTTAAAGCGTTCATAATTGGTTGGTTTTCAAAGAGTCACAAATATATCTCTACTTATGATCTTTTTAGGAGCTGTTTTTATTTTCTCCAATCATTCCTGACTTCTCTATCACTTTTGTACATGTCTAATTTGATAATGTTGATCTTGACGAACAACCAAACGTTTGATAATGTTATTGGTGAACGCCTTAAAGCTTGATGGAGTTGTTACCGATGAATAACTAAATGTTTGTTAATGTTGCTCGTGATGAAGATATTTATCTTCAGTAGCGTTGGCCCCCCAGTGGCACAGCGGTATGTCCGCGGACTTACAACGCTAGAAACCGGGTTTTGATACCCGTGGTGGGCAAACACAGATAGCCCATTGTGTAGCTTTGTGCATAATTCCCAACAAACAGTAGTGTTGTTCCTAATAAACCTTTGAAGAGTGTTTATTTTTTTCTGTTTAAGAGCTAAATGTTTCAGAGTGTTCCCAATGAATAGCTACATGTTCAAAGCTATATGTTGATAAATAGCTACATGTTCAAAAGTGTTGTTTCTGATAAATAGTTACATTTTCAAGAATGTTGTTTCTGATGAACACCTTATCATTTTGAGAGTGCTGTTTCTGATAAATAGCTACATGTTCAAGACTGTTGTTTCTGATGAACATCTATTCTTTTGAGAGTGTTGTTTCTGATGAGCACCTTATCATTTTGAGAGTGTTGTTTCTGATAAATAGCTACATGTTCAAGACTGTTGTTTCTGATGAACATCTATTCTTTTGAGAGTGTTGTTTCTGATAAATAGCTACATGTTCAAGACTGTTGTTTCTGATGAGCACCTTATCATTTTGAGGGTGTTGTTTCTAATAAATAGCTACATGTTCAAGAATGTTGCTTCTGATGAACACCTTATCCTTTTGAGAGTGTTTTTCTGATAAATAGCTACATGTTCAAGAATGTTTCTTCTGATGAACACCTTATCCTTTTGAGAGTGTTTTTCTGATAAATAGCTACATGTTCAAGAATGTTGCTTCTGATGAACACCTTATCCTTTTGAGAGTGTTGTTTCTGATGAATAGTTAAATATTCGAGAGCATTTTTCCTGATGAACATCTAAGTAATGGATAGTGTTGTTAGTAATGACCTAACACTAACATTTAATAGTATTATGCTTGAGAAATATATTTTCAGTTCTGTTGGTTCAGAATTCATATATTTAAGTATGATGATTTTGTTTATGATCAATAGCCGATTATTTATTATTGGTTTTTCAGAGCAGATACCTTAAGATATGATAAATGTTGTTCCTGATGAATGACTAATTATTTAACACTAGCCAAAGTACTCGACTTCACTCGACTTCACACTGATATTTTACTGATCGACTGTGTGTGTGTGTGTGTTATTTTGAATCTTATTTTATATATGAGATACAGACAAAAAATTTTTCAAAGATTTTGTTTTCCCAGAAACCCATAGAAGTAATCAATTTATTGTATATAAAAATCTTTGCTGTATGTTAAGAATTATTTATTTCCATCTTAGTACTTTATCATTGCACTGAGAATTTAACATCACATTTTATCACAATGTTTTGCAAATTTTCTATCCTTATCGTGCCTCAGGATAGATAATATTAGTTGTTTTCCCATCTGGTGCCAAGATGAAAAGGTTTTTGCCATCACTAACCCTGAAGCAACCAACATAAAGTGGGCCATGAGAAAGCATGGCCTTTTTCATGCTCATAGCAAAGATGAATCGAATTGAGAAATGGAAGTCTTTAACTGTTTTGTTTGATGTCATTTCTCAAACTTTATTTATTCAAACCTTTTCTACTTTTCTATTCTGAGGGTCTGTACCATGGGTCATGGGGGGTCCAGATGCCTTTGACTGGCTAAGAAATATTTAACCCCATACCCTATTGAATTTTGTTCATTTGTGGTAAAATATGTCCATTGTGTCCCAATTTTTGGCCAATGTTTTTACTATTTTGTTCTTTTTCAACAGTATTTGGCAGAAAACCATCACATATTGTTCATTCAGTAAGTAATAATTAGAAAAAATATGATACTTTTCTATATACCTTCAGGAAGCAGAATTAAGGGGCTTAAGAGCTATAGAGCAAAAACATTATCCGAACTTTTTTTGAGTCCAATCTAAAAAATCATACCAAGATACACACTCTCAGAATCCCCTTAGTAAGGGTACAAAATTTTAGGTCTCTAGGTTTTTTTACTCTTGGAGCTTTGGGGGTCACATACACAGACAAAATATTTTATTATTATTAATGGCTGGAGACGGCTTGAATGGGTAATGAAGCAAAACTTTAATATAAGTTTAACATAACAGCAAGTGCACAACGTTTCAACAAGGTTTTGTCACATGATGATGACAAAACCTTGTCGAAACGTTGTACACTTGCTGTGATGTTAAACTTATATTAAAGTTTTGCTTCATTACCCATTCAAGCCGTCTCC
>NW_013669128.1:22963-24416 GCF_000517525.1 Limulus polyphemus
ATTCCCCATTCAAACCGTCTCCAGCCATTATTATTCTCAAAGTGGGTTCCTCGTCATCGAATTTTATTATTATATATTATCATTAGGGCTTCTGATTTTCAATTTTAACTGAATGAACACTGATGGAACACCCCCAATACAAAAAAAAAAAAAGAAAGAAAGAAATTGGTGTTTTTCCAGTAAATACCGGAAATATTTTTTTCTGGTTACTTTGTATTAATCCCCCCCCTCACTTTCCGAATCACTGTGCTCACAAGATTTAACCCTTTCCATACGGACTAATTGCCTTGGAATATTACTTTGAAGGAAAAGAAACATGTTTCGTCCTTTAGCGGTAAGTTTGATTTTATAACTTTCATATAAAATATTAGCTGCTCTTACAAAGCTTTAACATAAAAATAAACACCGAAAAACAGAATCCCTAACTATCATTATTCATAAATAGATTTTTTACTGTTGTTTTAAAATTTGTGCTTTAAGATAGGATTGGGTTGTTCCTGCTTTTTTTTTTTCCATTGTTCTTGATAAGTAGATCCCTTATTGTTGTTTTAGAACTGATACCTCAACGTATGATATTGTTCTTCCTGACTTAAGCTAATAGTTATATATATATATATATGGGATTTTCGACACATATTTGTTGTTTTCATATGCGTTAGTATTATTTGTGATACTTTGTGCCTGACATCTTTGTACAAAAGCTATCTCAGTACTTAAGTTTTCCAAAATGCATCTGCTGTGCGAAGTCTTCACTTTTCAAAACCACTTTTAGACGTAAACCGAGAGTGGCCTAATGGTTATAGTGCCAGACTGTGGATACTGTTAACTAGCCTTCCCTCTAGTGTAACACTTCGTATTAGAGACAGCTAGCGTAGATAATAGCTCTTGTGTAGCTTTACGTGAAAATACACGTAAACAAACAAACAAATCGTTTAGATATAAAGCACAAAAGTACAATTCTGGTCAAAGCAAACGGAATTGTTTTGATTGCAGTTGTTTTAACATGCACTCATATATTTACACGTATAGGCTTAAAGCCTTGTCATTTTGCAGTCCATAATGGGCATGTTTGGCATAAAACTGGGGAATCTAGGGTAAAAGTGTTTGTTTCAGATGCATGGTAGTTCTACTACTATTTTCATCTGGTTAGTTGTTCGAAAGGTCACCTTAAGTTGGTTGACAAATAGGTCGAACATGCAATACCTACGTAGTTGTTGATAAAGGTTTTACGTCTGCACCAAATATACGTAAACTGTTAGGTGCAAGATGGAGCAATTTATACAAGGACCTGAGGTTTAAGGTGTTCAACGTAAAGTTGCACCAAAATATGTATAAACTATTAGCAGAAAGATGAAGCAATTTATAGAAAGAGCTGAGGTTTAGAGTGTTCAACGTAAAGTTGCACCAAATATGTATAACTATTAGGAGAAAGATGAAGCAATTTATAGAAAGA
>NW_013669128.1:25398-60639 GCF_000517525.1 Limulus polyphemus
ACCGTAAAGTTGCACCAAAATATGTATAAACTATTAGGAGAAAGATGAAGCAATTTATAGAAAGAGCTGAGGTTTAAAGTGTTCACCGTAAAGTTGCACCAAAATATACATAAACTATTAGGAGAAAGATGAAGCAATCTATAGAAAGAGCTGAGGTTTAAGGTGTTCAACGTAAAGTTGCACCAAAATATGTATAAACTATTAGGAGAAAGATGAAGTAAATTTTAAAATTTCGCTAAATGACACAAATCATGCTAGTATGTAGTTGAAAACATTACTGGATAATGAATTATAAAGTCTGAATAAACGTAAGTTTGATTCCAAAGAACTAAATTTTTACTTTGCTCATAGTCTCATTATACAATATGTATAACTAGACAGCTTAAGATACTCTTGGCACTACGAGTCTTACTCTGGGTTTTTATGTTTAGAAGAAGAATTTTCTTTTTCCATATTTAACTTTGTCTAATCGTGTTTTAGATGCAATTGCCTTTGGAAGAATGGCATCAGTTTAAAGTAGGATGAAACAAGTAACGACAAAATGCTAAGTGTGTGTGTTTTTTATGGTTTAAAAATTTAGTGTGAAATCACGCATCACATGCACTGTATTTTTAATATACTTACGTATATGATGACTAAAGATAAAACGCTAGAACGTTGGTCATCTGTTTGGATATTAAATTCCGAGGCTGTTGATTCTGTTTCATTTGTTTGTTTGTAATTAAGCACAAAGCTACACACTGGATTATCTGTGCTGTACATACCACAGATATCGAAACCCGGTTTTTAGCGTTATAAACCTTCAGACTTACCGCTGTGCCCTTTGGGGTAGGGGATGGTTCTTTTATAACGTAGATTGTTATATCATCTACACACAAGTTTACTGATAACTTTGGTTTCGTGAATGGGTTACTGAAACCGAAGCAACGTATTTCAACAAAGCGACGTCGTTTTACATAACTGAACAACTAGAACACGGTGTTGTACAAGGCGGGTAAAAAGTCTGCCCTCACTCAAATGAAGATAGCGTACATGAAAGGAAGCATCTATTGTATATTGACATATTTACATATCTCATATTGACCGAGAATAACAGAATGTGTGATTAATAATCCAAAATATTCGTCTGTTAGCCTTCATTTTCATGACATAGGATGATACGTCTGCATGTGCGATGTGATATCTTCCTTAGAATATTAGGGGTGACCGTAATGAAACTTTCAACAATGTTTTGTTTCAATGCGTCAGTTGTTTCATATCGTTCCTTTACCCCCAATCATTACTAAAACTCGGAAAGCTGAGTTGTTGACATGAGCTTTAAGTAAGGGGTTACCCTGACTTTTTGCCCACCCTGTATCTTAAAGGTTCGTGAATAAAGGTAAAAAGGTGTGGCCAACAACTAATGTAGACAGTAAAACTTCTCAGTAGGTAATTTTATATTTCACACATTTTGTAATAGCACCTGTTTTTTAGCTTGAATGTTGTTTTGAAAAATGAAACTGTAGCAGCAGAAAGTTATTATTTTCTCAGTTAAACTAATATCGGGTATCCGATTCATATGTTACAAAGTGACAAGGGATGTGCATGTAATCCCTTTCTTGCACCATTGGGCACGTTATGCTATATGATCCCACATTTACTGTATAACAAAGTACATAATATTGTCTCAATATTGTTAGGGAGGAATAACAATTCTAGGGATAGAACGTGACGTACTACGTGATTGGAACAATAGTAGGTTTAGTCATACGTAGAACTTGTTTTTAGCGTGCGGACCAATAGGAAGTCTACTCACACATGGAATGTGATTTTAGGGTGCCGACCAATAACAGGTTTAGTCACTCGAACAATGTGTCTTTAGCATGCGGACCAATAGGAAGTTTAGTCACACGTAGGATGTGATTTTAGCGTGCGAGCCAATAAGGTTTGGTTACACGCAGAATGAGATTTTATGGTGCCGACCAGTAATACGTTTAGTCACTCGTTTTGTCACTTCTAATTCAAACACCTATGGTTTCTAGTGGATAATAGTTAAGAAAATGACCAAGAAAACTTAAACATTTAATGTCCCGTTTTTATATACTGATGCAAATAAACTAAACTAAGTAAGACTTTGCTTTGGATATTCGCGCAAAGCTACCCATGAGTAATCTTCGTTAACCCTCCCTAATTTTGAACTGTCAGATTAGTTTGGTTTGTTTTGAATTTGCGCAAGGCTACAGGAGGGCTGTTTGCGCTAGCTGTGATTAATTTAGTAGTGATAGACTAGAGGGAAGGCAGCTAGTCAACATCACTCACCGCTAATTCTTGTACTATTTTTACCAACGAATAGTGGGGTTGACTGAAACATTATAACGCTCCCATAGCTGAAAGGGCGAGCTCGTTCGATGATGGGGACTCGAATCCGCGACTCGACGAGATTAGAAGGAAGATAACTAGTTAACGGCACCCAACGCTAACTCTTTGGCTACTCTTAGGATTTGACCATCATTGTTATAATGCTTTCCAAAGGTTTGCTGTTCCCGTTCTGTTACCGCCAAAACACGATCTGTACTTTGGTGCCATTATGCGCTGTAAGAGTGACAATCAAATTCCCCTGTTGGTCAAACAAGAGTAGCTCAGGAGTTAACAGTGGGTGTTGTTCGCTCAGCTGCTACTCTGGTCTATCAGCTCAAACTCTTGTCATGCGCAGATAGACTTCGTTTAGGTTTCGGTAAAAATTATAGTAATAAAAAACAACGCGAACGATTTTCCCATGCATCTTAGACCTAAAGTTTAAGTAGTAAAATAAATTTGAAGATTTAATAATATAAGCAGTCCAACTTATGAACATACGTAATCCTGAAAGATAAAAATAGTCAGTTTGATGCCAGAAAAAAAAAATCCAGCGTTTCACCTATGAGACTTTCAATCAAGGAAACTTAAACCACCTGGAATAAACATAAAAATTGGAGAATAAATCTACGGAGAAAACAATAAGATATGCTGAATTATAATTTATTTTGTTAATTGTTTTTCGAGAATGCCCTCAAATCTTAAGTGCGCATTACATTATATAAAACCACTGGATCGTTTATTTAATCCTTTCAAAAATTTAAGTGTGAAGTGAATGTAAAGTTAAATGATCTGTTACATCTAGTAGACCAGTTGAAGTTGTAAATTTGTCATCATTTATAGTATTTAAATTGTATTGGCGTAATAAATGTATTAGTTATTTGGAGGTATTACTTATTAAATATTTAAGCTTAATATTTTATCCCCAACCAACGGGGTTGTTCTAGTGTGGACGGTTACCAAGTAACATCGATTTATTTTTCTAACATTCCAGCTTTGTTTATCCGAAAAGAGGTCTAAGGCATGGATGAATTGCCTGTTTTAACCATTCGCACCATTATACAGTAGTGTGCTGTCAGTCAACAGACAATAAAATGACGTCACATAGGGGACGCTTAACGTTACAATTTATACTGTCGTGACATTAGCGAAACGTGTGCATGCCAAGAATCACGAGAAGAATTATGCACTCTGTAAGCTAGATCATAACACGACATATGAACTTCAAAAGCAAGAAATAAAAATATTTGTTACTCTTAATTTTGGTTTTATTTACTCTTGAAACACAACACCATCTGGGACCCTGTGGAAGTACATCTAGATAGATTTTTGCAAGGTATTTCGAGTTAAACGTTTTAATTATCATGAACGTATCTTGTTTTATATATAATTGTAGTAATAATGAATATGCAATAACAAAATGAGAACTTAACATCATTATGTGTAGGTGAATGTTGTCAGCAACCACACAGCAGTGAAGTGAAAATATCGTAAAATAGAATCCAAAAACGCATAAAGACAAGACAGACTGGAAAAAAAAGTCAGACATTTATATAGTCATGAATCCACGACAACTAGACACCTAAAGAAATGACGAAGTAGGACATTTAGACACCACTTGTTTACTATAAAATAAAACAATAATTACAACATATGTGTTCCATGTACAACACTATATAAGCACAAGCATATAAAAAACCTGTATATATCTAGGCCTAATACATTACCAGTTCAATTTACTTCATTACATGATAGCATATAAAACTGTATAGATGTAAGCCTACTATATTACTAGTTTAAATTTTCTCCATTATATGACCTGTATATATCTGGGCCTAATACATTACCAGTTCAATTTACTTCATTACATGATAGCATATAAAACTGTATAGATGTAGGCCTACTATATTACTAGTTTAAATTTTCTCCATTATATGACCTGTATATATCTAGGCCTAATACATTACCAGTTCAATTTACTTCATTACATGATAGCATATAAAACTGTATAGATGTAGGCCTACTATATTACTAGTTTAAATTTTCTCCATTATATGACCTGTATATATCTGGGCCTACTACATTACCAGTTTAACTGACTCCTTTATATATATTTTAAGTATGTTGCGAAGTTTAACACCCCTCTAAAATTATTAGCTGTCTAAATGTCATGTGTGATGTATAACTGGGTATTGTTTAATTAAGCTATGTATGTTTTCAGTTATATTTTGAAACACGTAAAGTCTTATCATTTTGATTAAAAAAAGCACTAAACTTAGTGTTTCTGACGTCAATAAATATTTGTGGATTAGCTGACTCAATCAAGGCAGTGAGACCGTTTTGTACGTTCGCCCTTATTTTGATAATGTAGTATGTAGTGGTAAACTTAAAAGTTTAAGTAATTATAAAATACTTCAGAGAGTGACTGAAGATCATATAACACGAATCTCATCAACAAAGTCTGTGTTGTGAAAACATCGATGTTAATCATATTCAGAATTAATTACAATATATTATAAATGAGAAACAAATATTTTGTCTGTTGATAAGTTCATAACTGCACATTAGGTTATCTATGTTTTTTCACTTTTAACACTATAAGCCGCCCTCTCAAACTTATAGCTAAACTACGTGGGAGAGAGTGGAACTATAAAGGAGAAAACTCGTGTAACATAATTTATAAAACTCCTAAAATATTTTGTATGTAATAAAAAAATTAATCCAAATGATATTTGCGTATATCTTTATGTGTGGAGGGAGCGGTTAATTTGTGTTAAAAATAAATTACTGTAGCGGTAGTATAATTTTTATATTGCATCCAATTTTATGCGTGATTCACAATTACATTTGGTTTTACTTGAATTTTATTTTAATTTCAAAGCGTATAAAATATTTTATATTCTCTATATGTACGGTGCGAATATTTGAAGTCCAAGTTATTACCAAAGAATTATTCAACCGTTTAGTTACACGATATTAGTCAATTATATTACTTAGTAAATGGCATGCAGTTTAGTGGAACATTTGTTTAATGACCAATGCACTTATTACCTCGTAGTATATTTTCTCATGTCTCTGATTCGAAATTATTTGCTGGACCACAAACATTCTGCTGTCGAGATTTTGCAACGGGACTACAGGAATTGAAAAAAATGTTTAATGTATCCTCTTTCGAAATTTCTAAGGTGAGCTTCTTGCATGCAAATCGTTTCAAACGTCACGTTAAATCTAACATACAACTAACACAGAGGGTAATCTAACTGGAAAGACAAGTTTACTGTTTTTCAAGGTCAAGACTCACACACGTGGATTCGTCTGGCAGTCTTGCAGTAGCCCGCTTTGTTTTGTGTACTTGTTTAACATTCTAGGGATCTAGGTGAAAGTTTTGTGACTTATTTATCCTCTTTGAGCTCGGAAGTGGATTTTTACTCTAATATAGCTTACTATCTGAAGGATCTTCTCGGAAAAAAGTTTAAAGACATTCATTAAATTTTACAATTAGAAAGAATTTTATAATTTTTTTCTGGTCACAAATAAAAGCAAGCTATGGCTACTGAATAAATTACAAAAGAAAAATAAACTAGTAAGATCTAGTTTCAAAGACAGTTCAGGTTATGCAAACTTAAGTGATTTGTAATTGTAATAGCGTATTATTTGTATTCACGCACTATTCAAGAAAATAAACAGCAAATTTTTTTGAATCATTATAGAGTTATAAGAAATACTACTTTCGTGAAAGTTGTATCGCATGCTGTTTTTTATAAGACTATAGAAATGTCAAGTATTTACTATGTGTTTGTGCTTATTTATAATTGAAGATTTTAAACTTCGCTTGATGGGCAGAAAGAACAAAACCATTTCATAAGACAAATTTCTGAAATACTGGAGCCTGATTTTACGCATAACATTCTTCTTTAAAATGCTGGGAACAACGAAGCGTTAATATTACAGTTATTATAGTATTAAGGTTGGATTTATTTTGTTTTGAATTTCTCGCAAAGCTATCTGCACTAGTCGTCTCTAACTCAGCAGTGATAGACTAGAGGGAAGGCAGCTGGTCAACATAACCCACCGCCAACTTGGGCTACTCTTTTACCAATGAATAATGAGATTGACCGTCACTATATAACTCCCCCACGACTGAAAAGGTGAGCATGTTCAGTGAGGGGAATTCGAACCACCCTCAGATTATGAGTCGAGCGACCTAACCACTAGGCCTATTAAGGTTGGGAACGGTAACTTTAACAAACCATTAAAATCTTGGTGTAAGTAATTTATTTAAATCTTAAAACAAAGTTTGAAAATATAGAAAATATATTGTGAAATCGTACACCTTTATATATACAGAGAGAGATAATAAGCCTTAAGGTAATGTTAGTAATGTATTATTACATGTTTATGACAGAACCATCTAATTGTCTAACACTTCTAAACGCCCGAGGGTTTTGATAACACAGTGATTAAACTGTATAAAACGTAATGACATGGCTTGTACATTTTCAAAACCTTTTAAGAACCTTGACGATAACGTAGTACCAGTTTCAGAGTTCTGGTACTTCTCTAAATATTAAGAGTATGTGATCAACTCATTCACGAGATTTTGTGTTGAATCAGATAGTTGTTCACTTCAATTATCTTGTGAAGAATTTCGTTTGTTTGTAATTAAGCATAAAGCTACACAATGGGCTATCTGTGCTCTGCCCATCACGGGTATCGAAACTCGGATTCTAGCGTTGTACGTCCGCAGACATGCCGCTGTGCCACTGGGGGGCCTTGTGAAGAAGATTTTTGATGTAGTTATAATAACGAGGTATATTTTTCAAGGCTTGCTCTAGAGGTTCAGCGGTAAGTTTGATGATTTATATCGCTAAAATTCGGGGCTCGATCGCTGTAATGGGCACAACATAAATAGTCCATTGTTGAATTTTGCGCTTAAACAATTTTCTGGACTTTGAAACTATTTATCACGTATTTATAGGCTTGAAGAATAAAACCTGTTTTTATTCCGTCCTTTAGATTTTCTAGCATATTCCTTGTCCCTATTAAACATCATGATTCGTCCTAAAACAGAAGGTTGTGATGACTATACTGAAAATAATATACTGGAAGGAGGTTTTATTATGTCTGTATAACCTCGGTAGCTTCGTTCTGGTTTATTATGGTTTGAGTCATAATAATTGTGATTATTTTATGATATTCTTTACAATTTCTTTAATTTTACGCAAATCTGTTCTAGGACTACCTACGCAATCGTCGGTAGCTTCATACCTGGTATTATGGTTTGAATCATAACTGGTTATTTTTACCATAATTTTTACTGTTTGTTTCACGCAAAGCTACTCGAGGGCTATTTACGTAATCTCTACTGACGGAAGTTGTTAATGTTTATTATGCTGTTTAGAAGTAATATTTACAAAATATAATTTTTGATATAAATCACTGACAGTAAAATCAAAGATCTTAAATACAGTTTTTTGTGCAATCATAGTTGCAATTTATAAAATGTGTGCTCTCTTTTTATAATACTTGTTTGTTTGTTTGTTTTTAATTATGCACAAAGCTACACAAGGGCTATCTGTGCTCTGCCCACCACGGGTATCGAAACCCGGTTTCTAGCGTTGTAAGTCCGCAGACATCCCGCTGTGCCGCTGGAGGGCTTTTAGAATACTAAAATTTTATGACTAGTAAATTTTGTAACTATTTAGTGTTAACTATTAGAAGAAGGTACAAACAGTTGTAAATGTTATTATTCGATGCAACTACTCTGATGGAAAATGATTTATTAAAATATCAGCAAAACCGTTTTCTACCATTACGTTACCTTTATGTAAGAATATAGCCAGCAGGTGTGAATCCTCACAACTTAACACCGAATATTATCTCAGTGCACTCCGTTTAGGAATACATCAATCATCCAGCTGATGTGAACCTTCACAGCTTATTATCAATATTACATTAGTGCACTTTGTTTAGGAATACACCCAGCAGGTGTGAATCCTCACATCTTAATGCTGAATATTATGTTAGTGTGCTATGTTTAGGAATACACCTAGTAGGTGTGAATCCTCACACTTTTTTCTAATGAATACAATACGGAGAAACACGTTAACTTGTAGTATGTACGTGTGATATATGTATTTCTATCTTATTGCAATATTATAGTATTTATTCTTTATTCTCTATCTGTGTAGCTTTTACATAACACGTGGTAAAGAAAGTCGATAAGTTGCTTTCATTTTAGTTCCCTTTGTTTTTTGTTATTCTTACGAGAAAACACCTGTCCATTGGTTTATGGCTATAAAGGTGCCTCTTGTGCATAAATATCGCTAGCAGTGTCCTCCAGTGGCAGGTCACGTGATGCCTTGAGGTTGTAACTTTCCTGGAAATGACCAATCACGTTACTTAGATGAGAATAACAAAAAAAGAAAGGTATGTTATGTTCAGTTAGTATGTTGGACATTTTTATTTAGTGCAGTTTGGAGAAAGAACAACTCGGTTACAGTACGACTGACAGTCTAGCATCCAAAGAAGTACGCAGACTTTGTGTTCTGAATAATAAAGATTGTTCTTCGTGTCTAACGTTGTGTCAAGTCTCTTTATTACCGCCCCCCCCCCAGTGACACAGCGGTACGTCTGTGGACTTACAACGCTAGAAACCGGGTTTCGATACCCATGGTGGGCAGAGCACAGATAGCCCATTGTGTAGCTTTATGCTTAACTTGAAACAACAACAGCCTTCTTTATTTCTTTTTTTTTCATCACCTCGGTCAGTTTCAGGAAAATTCAGAACTACTATGTAATAAATATCTCGTTCCAAACTCCTATTATTCTGTGGACCTATCGTGTCAGTCATGGGGAAAATCAATTTCACACGAGAAAATCCCATTATAAAATATAGACAACAGGTGGTGTGAACCTTCACTGCTGTTCGTCGAATAATACTCGGTGCTTCTAAGATATGTTTTTAACTTAAAATGATAATTTTATTTTGGAGAACGGGCATTTCAGAGGTAAAGAGTTCGAATTCTGCCCCCAAGCACGCGAGTCCTTTCAGCCGGGCCCGGTATGGCCAGGTGGTTAGGGCGCTCGACTCGCAATCTGCGAGTCGCGGGTTCGAGTCCCCGTCACACCAAACATGCTCGCCCTTTCAGCCGTGGGGGCGTTATAATGTGACGGTCAATCCCACTATTCGTTGGTAAAAAGAGTAGCCGAAGAGTTGGCGCTGGGTGGTGATAACTAGCTGCCTTACCTCTAGTCATACACTGCTAAATTAGGGACGGCTAGCGCAGATAGCCCTCGCCGAAGCTTTGCGCGAAATTCAAAACAAACAAACAAAAACCTTTCAGCCTTGGGGTTTTTATAATTGATGCTCAATCCCACTTTTCGATGGTAGAAGAGTAGCCCAAGAGTTGGCGATGGTTGGTGCTGATTAATGTCTTCTCTCTAGTCTTTCACTTCTAAATTAGGGACGGGTAGCACAGATAGGCCTCGAGTAGCTTTGCGCTAAATTAAACATACAAACAAAAGGGATATCGAGACTTGTTATTTGATCTTATAAGTTGATACCTTTGAGATTATATGTTCTGGTGAAGTAAAATAGTAGTTCTTGTGCTATAAGTATTAGTATAAATAACTTAGTTAGGCGTTTTGCAGGGATCTGAATCCGAACTTTAGCGTTATAAACCTCCAAGCTTACCGCTGAGCCACTGGGGTGGGGTGTATAATTTAAAAAAAGCAAGGAAAATAACACAGATAGCCCAATTTAAACGCATTTTGAATCAACAAATAGCAACAATAAAGCTTATCTATCCAAACATAAAGCCTCATAACTGCAATTGTTCATGATTAGGATAAAAACAAAATCGAGCCATTTTACTTAAAGTGATTGAAAGACATTGGGTATAGAATACATAACTTATTGTGCAGTTTTGTGCTTAAAAAGTTGTATTGCATACTTCATTCTGTCTTTCTTTTAGTAATGTTGTACCCCCCCCCCCCAGTGGCTCAGCGGTAAGCTTGGGGGTTTATAACGCTAAAGTTCAGGTTTAGATCCCTGCGTTGAAATTCTGCATATGAGGTGACATCTTAAAAATAAATATCGTTGCAACATGCTGAGATTAAGTATAATTTTTAACCAGGTTTTTCCTCCCACACAACTACGACAAGTGTGTTGACTAGCTGCATTCTCTATAGTATATCATTGAAAAATTAGTTAATAAATATTATTAGCTACTAGTGTAATAATATCTTTCTACAAGCTGATGAACCTGTCACTCCAAGGACAAGGGCATTCAATTCATAGGATTGAAGTCTCGCATTCCTTTTTCAGCAAGTACTTTATGTTTGCCTTTAATATGCCCTGAATAAATGAAAACATACCTGAAATATTGTAAGAAATACAATGGGACTTTCTAGTACTACCTCTCATATGCTACAACTATTTCCAATATTAATTCTAAATAAACTTTTAGGCTTCTGTGTTCGAATAATAATGAGCATTCACCAATCTCCTACTTAGTGTTTAGTTTTGTAAGTTATTTCTGGTATCACTGATTTTTGATAGACAAAAAGGCTGTAATTACAACAACTATTTGAAACCTATGCAAAATGAACACTTGTTTTGTGTCAAATGACTATTCTACAAGACCACTGTGTGGAAAGCTACAATTTGTTTCTTGTAGATCTGGGGCATGATGACTGAATCGGACAAATAATATCTACAAGCTGATGACCCTGCCACTCCAAAGACACTATTACCTAGGGTTGAAGTCTCGCATTCCCTTTTCAGGTAATTACTCAGCAAGTATAGCTTTACAATTGCTTAAGGGAGCTTAAACCTGGCAAGGAAGTTTGGGCACGCCTGTGCTTCTAGTGTTTTTTGTTTAGGTTGCCTGTGGCTAAATGTGGGATAGTGGCAAGCATCCCTGCTGGACACAGTAATACTCATCTGATCTCTACTCGTCTTTCATTACTGTGCAGAGTATTTCACCGCTGAACACCATTACCTGAAGGCCGAAGCAAGGAATAAAACATGCTCTTCCTTTTTCACTATATAACAAGCACGTGACAATGGTGAAGGCGCAGCCCAAAAATGCGCGGGAAACCAGACTGAAACACTCTGGTGTCTAGGCTACACTATCTTCATTCAAGCTTGGTTGGAGCTTATATGCTCGAAAATCCTTTTGTAGGATACTAGTTGACACTTAACCATAACAGACTGAAAGTGGCAGAGGATGTCGGGCATTTGCATCATACGTTGAGGTTAAGGTAAATAAACACTTCTTTTATTCACCATGCGAATGTTTGTGTTATATTTGTCGGATCGTGTTTTAGATATTATTTTATTTGTTTTTCCTGTTTTAAACATTATTTCACACCTAGTTTGGATGGAGTGTAATTATGAAAGTTATCAGTCATATTCAGATAAAAAGAAATATCAATTAAATAGGCTTACCGACTATAAATGAGCTGCCATGATGATGTAATGAAAATAGTTTATTTATCATGTTTTTGGCATATTTTTAGAGAACAAGTTTTCATTAAAGCATTACAGAGACGTAATTAATGTTTATAGCTTTTTAATACATTATTTCAACTTAAAGGTATAGTTTACAGTATTTCTAAACCAATTGTTTTAAGTTATCGCTCCTCCAGGACGTGCTAGGACGTCGCTGGGATTCATTTAACGCTGGGAAGAGTGGCACCCATTTGTTCTTTATTATAGGCTTAATCACATAATGGCAGACTAGGGTGAGGCATATAGTAATTTTGCACAGCTCGAGCTTGTGTAACAGGGTCATTACAGTTCTGAGGGTTGTCTGCATGTTTATTTATTGGGTTATTTCCTCCTTTAGACATAAGCTGAGGCTGTATATTGTGTTTAATACACAGTATTTATATCCTCCTTTAGACATAAGCTGAGGCTGTATATTGTGTTTAATACACAGTATTTATTTCCTCCTTTAGACATAAGCTGAGGCTGTATATTGTGTTTAATACACAGTATTTATTTCCTCCTTTAGACATAAGCTGAGGCTGTATATTGTGTTTAATACACAGTATTTATTTCCTCCTTTAGACATAAGCTGAGGCTGTATATTGTGTTTAATACACAGTACTTTGCGGGAATCTCACATTTTATCGTTTCGATTTTTTCAAGCATTTTTACAGGCACTTTATGAAAAGAATTTCTTGACGGTACAGGTAATGAATAAACGTGTGGTACATTTCGCTTTTCTTCAAATTTATGAGGAAAAATTAAAATATATATTCACACCTTCTGAACATGTATGCCGCCATTATTAAAATAATTGGTAATGTTGTTTGATTAGTGGTAGACTTCTGTAAACTTTCACTTTGCTTCTGGATCATTTCGATTTTCGAGGTAACGTTGGCACTTTGTTTTTTAATTTGCTAGTTGAATTTCAGTTCAAAATTAAAATCATTCGAATAAGAAGCTTTTAGCAAAAAATAATTGGTAATTTCTATTTCTTAAGGTGAATTTTTAAAAATTGTGAAAAAACTCGATTTAAATAATATGTAGAATTTGTCTGTACAAATGACTTCTATTCAAAACGAAACAACAAACTACTTGTGGTGCAGCGAAGTATAGTGAATTATGACTTGGAAACTGCCTCCCAAACTACTTCAACTCCACTATATCTTGGTTTGTAAGTCACAGACTGTCGATTATTTATTTATTACACCTTCAAAAGAACTGTCTCAACTTGAGCTAATAGAGACTCACACTTACAGCCTAGCCTAGCACATAGCCAACTGCTAGTTTAAGAAGCTATCATCAAAATAAAAACTAGTATTTAATCTGTTCGTATTTCTAGTAACTTGTCAGTGAAAGTAAAGAATAAATTATAATATGTCAACCACATCTGACACATCCAGTGCCAAAAAAGCCTTTTTGCCCAATGCCAGTAGACTCATCAGGCGAGTTGGGATATGGCAGAAGTAGTAGCGGTCTAGGCGCTATTTATATCATGAACTTTCACGAACAACGGTTAAAGTGGTGTGAACTAGATTAAGTAAGTGAATTGTAATTTTTATCAGTTTCGTATACATCATTTACAGGTCGAATATTTTGGGTAAAGATTCGTAACACAATATAATGTATTTATTTCTAAAGCCGGCTGTTATTTTATTTATGTTTGCTATTGCTTTTTTCTAACAAAACAACTTAATTATACGTTAAATAATTTATATTGTAACCAAATTTGGATTTTATATGTTCATCACAGGATGACGAATTCTTTATGGATTTTCGACGTGTTGCGTTTGTGTAAAATTATCCAGTAAATAACAGAATTTAATGTGGGATTTTTGCTTCAGCTCAATAGTTCTCGCGCACCCATTCAATTATGTGCTCACAGTTGTTATTATTTCTTATAAACTACCTTTACAATAAACTAATCTTATACACGCAAAAGAAAAAAATAAATATATATATTACAAGTGACTTAGAAAATTAGGCTAGATAGATAATCTGATAATCAACGTTCTCTCGTTGATCGAACAAGACCATATTCAACATTATAAACACTACTTCCTTTTTAACCATCACTGATGTAGAATAGTTTAAAAAGTGACTAGCAGCGCACCCTCTCAGATGCGGGATGCATCTGTGCATTATTTGTTTACTGTATGTAACCTTTACACTAAAATAATTTTTTTGCTCGTATGGAAACATTATAGATGAAAAATTGACATCGATTTAAGAAGATAAAAAAAACAGCCTAGAAAATAAAAACATGGCTTATAAATACTCGACGCGTTTGCGTTGATAAAAGGAACCTGCGTCTAACATTTCGAACGCGACTTCCTTTTTAACTTCCACAAATTACATGACTAAGCTTCAAAATAAATAGAAACAAAAAAGGTCGGAGATGGAAAATAACGAACTCGCTTTTAATGTTCCATGTCAGTTATGCCGAAAAAAATGATAATTTTTATGTAACAAACAAAACAAACTTAATTCGCATGCCAAACGATAAAAACCTGTCGCTATCCACATGTTCATCCGTCATAAGTTCTATGTTTTTTGTCGTTTTTGTTTTAACATGAGTTACCAATTTCTTGATTTTCTATCGTGAAACTTAATACCATTACTTTGTTGTTTTGAATTTTGTCATGAGATATGAAGCATTTAGAACAAGTTTCCTAAATTTATTATTATTTCGGTGTAATTTTATATCTAAGTTTTTATTCGAAAGTAGATACTGATATTTGTTTTCAGAACATTAAGCCTAAATGTTTTGGATGGGGTGTTCATAATAATTTTGGATACGATTGAAAATCTATTGGTTCATGAACCATGCTGAAGTACGGGAAAATCTGTAGCAGTACGTATGATTTAGTGTATTAGAGTATATCTTTAAACTACAGATTTTATCCTGGCGGTGCTATTGGATTCGCTTAGAATTCCGTATGAAAACGAAAACGTTTGTTTATAGTTATGCACAAAGCTACACCATGGGCTATCTGTGCTCTGCCCACCACGGGTATCGAAATCCGGTTTATAGAGTTGTATATCCGCAGACATACCGCTGTGCCACTGGGGGGCGAAAACATATACCAGAGGACGAGACGAAATCTACAGTGAACTTCAAATGTAGCTAACTAAATTATAAACTGATTAGGTATTAGATGTTTTCCCACTAGGTGTTTGATAAAAACTTTATATTGCGCACCCAAACAATATCTAAAATCCTACCTGGTCTAAGCGTGGCCTAGTGGTTAGCGCAATGGGACTGCGGACTTGAGGCTCTTGTGTTTAACACGTTGTGCTACCAAACACACCGTTTCTGTTATACGTGCGTTAAACGAGACAGTCAATCCTATTCGGTTAAGAGTAACCGTTGTGGTAAGGAGAGAGAGAATGGGGAAGGGGGGGGGGTGCTTACGGCTAGTTGTCTTCCTTCTAGACCGCAGCTCAAAATTAGGGACTGATGTGGCAGAATCATAGGAGACGCTGATGTGGTCGGTTAGCCTAATGAGTACATAAGATGCCATTCAAGTGAATAACTAAAACATAAATATCTCATTTGGTTATTTTGTCTTATTATTCACCAGTGCATTCTAAGTGACCTTATTATTTGCTGTTTTTACTTCTTGTACAATGCAAATATACTTCTGTGTTTAAATACGAGGCAAAATGAAATTCTGAAAGTGAAATTAGTATGATGGCATTTTAGGCTCAACTGGTTCCATTGATATGATAACATCAGAAGCACAGCTATCATTGTTACCAGAATCGCTGTAATTACTGAAGTTGCTGAGATGTCAGCTAGCAGGAAATTTGTGAAACCGGTTCGAATCAGCTTAGGTCTCATGCGGTGTTTAAACTGGATGGGGGAGGGGCACACATCGAGTACATGACTCTTTTGGTGTTTGAGTTAACTGTGACGACCATGTAGAATGCTTTTAGTGATACGTCTGAGTCAGTTTCGATCTCGTGCTGTGTCTAAACTGGATGTGTGGAGGTCTTCTTTTTTATATATTCGAGTAATGATGACATCCATGTAGAAAGATTAGTTTTTAATGAAATGTAGTTCAGACTTGTCTTATTCTAGATTACATATTTCAGTTGTCAGCGATGCACCGTTCAACATTTACGGATCACATTTATATTATAAGCTGCTCTGTAGCTATATTGTTAATCATATAGTGTACCTTAGATGTAATCGTTATATTTCATTCTTCCCCGTTTTATATTCCAAAACAATGCCACAGAATAAGTCATTTTTCAGATAAGACCGCAATACGTAGAAATCTAACCTATATAAAAGCCAGTGTGTGTGTGTGTGTGTCACGTCAGGCTTGATTTCTCGAAATAGGAGGACTCATAAAAGCCAAAAAACATTTATCCAGAAAAAATAGTTCGATTACTGTGTGCCCATTACGATTTTATTGGCGGGGGTGCAAGGGAGATGTGATGGTGGGGTGCCGTGAAACCTTATAGGTGTAGTGAGTGTTGGTATAATAAGCCTAAAGTAAAGACAATAGTGTGGGATCACCTAGCCTAGAGCCAAATGCATAAAATTTATTACAAAAGTAAAAATATCGATTCAATTCTAAACTTAAATCGTTTCTTAATTAAGTTATTTTCTGTTATATCACCAATGTTTCTAATATTTGAAAAACCCTTTAAGCAACGGATATTCTAAATTAGGAAATCAACAAATATTTTTTCATTTTTGTTATATATATACATTTCATTTTATACTTTCAGTACATAGACTAACCAACAATGTGAGATTATACTTTTATCGCTGAACAACATGACATAAAAGCCATTGTTGGAAAGTAGTGTTACCAAAACGCACTGGCTTTTCTATGTATATTAAAATTTGTTAATCTGATTTTTACCAGTAATTATTCCAAGAATACTCCACGAATTCATTTCATGAATTATCTTAATTTTGATTGGATCACAAAGGAATTTACCGACGTTTGACTGTCTCGACTGCACTTTTCTGTCTGCCCCCAGTGTCACAGCGGTATGTCTGCGGACATACAACGCTAGAAACCGGGTTTCGATACCTGTGGTGGGCAGAGCACAGATAACCCATTGTGTAGCTTTGTGCTTACTTCCTAACAAACAAACAAATTTTTTTGTCTCTTTGTTGGTCAAGCTTGATTTCGCAAAGTTTGTTTATTTCAGTTAGCTATAAAATTTGAGGTTAGGGAATACTATGGGGTGGGGTGGTAGTAGTTGCCTCCTCATATACGCTAGTATGGCTTATAATTAGTGGTACAGCTAATAGTAACCACCGGTTGATATCAAGTGGTACAGCTAACAGTAACCACCGATGATAGATTTCAGAACCGAAACAACGACGTTCCCTGATCAATATACACCAGTCTCTATTCCCCATTTTATAGGAACACTTCACTACCGAGTTAAAGTTTGGGGATGGACATCTACCCCAGTGCCAACTGGTTCCGCCGCCTGTGGCCTTTTTTTGATGGTGGTACAAAATTTAAGCCCGCATACAAGGCAGTGCTTTTAGAGTGGAACATGTGTGACCCCATGACAGTGGAAGAGTTCCGTTCCATGTATCGGGATTTAGGTCCTGTTGACCTGGAGGGTCAGGCTCAAATTGACCTCTTCGTCCCTCCTGTACTATTATAATTTGTATTATTCTTATTGATTTGATGTGTGGAAGAGTTAAAGTATTCGTTTCTTTGTTTGAATTTCGCGTGAAGTTACTCTAATGCTAGTCGTTCTTAATTTAGAAGTGATAGATAAGAGGTGTTGTTGTTTAATATCTAGACCTGTTTTAAGAACTGAATTTTGTTTTTGAATAAAAGATCGAATAGACAGGTTAAAGCCTTATCATTTTTTTTGGTTCTTTCTGTCACAGAGACTATACGTCATACGCAGCTTAGGCCTAATTTTATCAATTCAGGTGTTTTCAAACACCCGTACACTGAATATGAATAAAGTGGTCATGGTAGAGTGGTCAACACCACCCACCGCCAACTTGTGGGTTACTTTAATCGAATAGTGGGATTGACCGTCACATTATAACGCACCACGGCTGAAAGGACAAGCATGTTCGGTGATGGGATTCGGACAGAAGTACATAAAGTAGAAGTTGCTTTAAGGTTATTAATTAAGTATGTATATCCAGATACGGGCGAAAGTTTGTTGACAAGCATTTTTTAGTCACCTTTCTACCCGTTACTCCGTTTAAGAAAGAAGCTTTAAGATGCCTGGCTCGTTAATGTTTATTATCTTATGTTTTCTCGAATTGACTTCATCCTTTTGGTTGAAAGTATTGGTGAATAAGAGTTACTTGCACTTAGCCATAGATGCAACTTGAGATAAGTAAAACCGAATATAAGTCGACTAGAAAGAAGCAGTATTTAACAGCTAGTAAGATTAAATAGCTTTTGGAATACAAATTTTGAAATTTTATGTAGTCAGCGAGTTGGAATTGGGTTATCAAACGGATGGTTACCATTCAATAAAGGTTTTAATCTTTTCCATGTACAGTTTCTTCAATATGTATATATATGTTCATTATTTTCATTACAAACAATCTTATCATGACCACTTTATTCATATTCCGTGTACGGGTGTTTGAAAACACCTGAATTGATAAAATTAGGCCTAGGCTGCATATGACGTATAGTCTCTATGACAGCGAGAACAAAAAAAGAAAAAAAAACGATAAGGCTTTAACCTGTTTACTCGATCTTTTATTCAAAAACAAAATTCAGTTCTTAAAACAGGTCTAGATATTAAACAAACAGTAAGCTGTGGTTAGTTTAACTTCACAATAATCCCAATCTTAATTCTTAACAAATAGCTGTCTACTGGTTAGTTTAACTTCCCAATAATCATAATCTTACTTCTTAACAAATAGCTGTCTCCTGGTTAGTTTAACTTCACTCTAATCCTAAGCTTACTTCTTAACAAATACCTGTCTCCTGGTTAGTCAGCGGTAAGTTTCCGGACTTGCAATGCTAAAATCCGGAGTTCGAGTCCATGCTGTGGACAGAGTGCAAATAACGCTTTGTGTATCTCTGAGTTAAAAACAACCTCCACCAACAAATAGCTGTCTTTACCCATATATATTATAAGCTGACATGAAATTAGTTTGGAAACATCATATTTCATTTTCTTAGAGTTGTACAACTTTTGTCAAAAATATTTAATAATACCATTAATTACAGAGAACTGAAAACGTGCATATGCAGTATAGACTTATTTAAACACTGGTATAAAGCTTAGGTTAAAATCAGGTACAGACCAAAATTAAACTGTTTTTGGAAAAGGAACTTATGTAATATCCTGGATTCTAATCAGCGTATCTTTAAGATTACTTTTTGGGCAGAGTGCGGCCCAGTGGATAGCGTGCCGGACTATAGAGCTGAGGTTTTCGTGGTTCGCATCTCTTTACCTCCGAAAAAAAAAATTGCGCTTCTAAATTTGGGGCCATGGGTAAATTATAAGGAAAATCCCACTATTCGATCTGGCAAAAATATCCCAAGAGTTGGTGGGTGGCGTTGAATAGATGCTTTTTCTATTACTTCTGGGACGACTATCACAGATAGTCGTTTAGCACATCCAACAAAAACAAAAACTTACTTTTTAATGCGGAAGCTGTTACATTAACTAAGAAATGTTTGATCTATTTTTAATGGCGGATCAGTAGGACGTAAGTTTGGAAATATACAAGTATTTCTACGTTGTGTTTTTTTTTTTTTACTACTGCTATAATAGTGATTGACTTGCGAACTAAATGAAATAATTCAATTTTTAAATTAGTTTTCCTTATCGGGTATTTATTTACATTTGAAAGTGTGTTTGGGTAAAACCGTCTTACCCGGAAACACTTGTCTCTCTGTCATTGATCATTTTGGAGTTAGATGATGCGTGTTAATAATAACCGTATTTAGAAACGTTACTTTCTTGTTTTCAAGCATATAATGGACTTGTAATACCATTTTTCCATTGTTTTAGATCATATTGTCTTTAGGGTTTCTTTTGATGTATTGTTCGCTAATAGTTAAGTAAATGTTTGTGACTTACCTGAAAATATCATCTAACAGTAATCAGAATTGTGTGCTCATTCTTGTATTAAAAACTATATATTAATGTACAGTCACATACAAAACTATTGGCACTCTGCATTCAGTGTACGATAATTTAAAACAAATATGTTAAATATAAGCAATTAGTGAACATTAGCCCACATTTATTTAATATGACAAAGACCAACCCATATACATAATTTATGGTAGTGTAACAATCTTTATATAAAAACAACAAGATAATTGAAGTAATTTGAAACTCTTATTCACGATAAAACTATCGAAACCTTTCATTAAAGTTTGTAAACCTCAACAGAAGTAAATTAAACATTGATAGAGGACAAATTCACAGTAATTAAGTTACAGTATCAAGTCAGTAGCCAGAAAAAGTGTAATTACTGTTAATATCTGTTGAAGGGTAATTTTTGGTAACAAAACAAATAATGCTTAAGACACACAAGTTGGATTCACGCTTGGGAAGAGAATTTGTAGCAAGCTACATCAAATAGAAACGGTATCAAAGCAGTATCAAAGAAATATGTAGTATCCAATTCCACAATCAGAGCAATAAGAAGTACCACAGAACAAATTCAACTGAAACGCTTCAAAGAAGCAAATGTCCAAAGAACATTACGGGTACAACAGTTAGGAAAATCATCCAAGCTGCTAAACAACAACAACTAAAGATCAACAGCCAAGGATATAAAATATTGAAAAACATCAAGCATAATAGTAAGCGAAAGAACTGTACAAGACACCTGAACACAGGAGTTGGGTCCACATAGGCCTCATTGCAAACCACTTTTAAATAAAATTCGTAAAACAAACCCACTAAGATTTGCTAATAAATATGAACAAAAGTCTAAAGCATTCTTCCTCAAAATTCTTATTTAATAAACGTGGTACACCTGTAAAACCACATTATTTATTATTGCAAAACAAGTATGTTTTGTTGCATGTTTCGACCACATCTTCTGGAGTCATCATTATGATGACGCCCCCTCCGAAAAAAAGTGGTCAAGATATCCTTTTTTGCATTAATTATCAGTTGTGATTTAAAAGGTGTATCATGTTTATTAATTAGATGCCACAAGATATATGATGGGCCACAGTATGTCTGGAGAAAACAAGGAAAGCCTTCATCGAAGAACACCTCGTACCAACATTAAGAATGACGGTGGTTCGATCGTGATCTGAGGGGTGGGGTGGGGGTGGGGGGTATAGAACTGCAGGAACTGGAGACATTCGTGTGATTGAAGCGCGAATAAATGCATACATCTATCAAACGTGAACTAGCCATTTCATAGCTCTGGCAAATGCCAGGAGGGGTAGGCGTCCTCATGAGTTGGTGGATCGATTCTCATAAAAACAAAATTAAACATGATCAAATTTGGGATACTTTCGTATGGTTTGTCTATTGCGCTTATGTAAATTCATCAAACAGCAAAGATTTTAAATAATTCACTTCACCAAAAACTCGCGTAAAATAAAACAATTAAGTACAAAGCGAACTGAGTAGGCTTCTCTCTGTGCATCTTCATTAAAAAAAGAGTGCAGCGCATGGCCATGCTAGTAGTGGGTACTACCTAATCTTGGGCTGATCACTGTGAAGAATGCTGTGTCAAGTAACTAATTAGTACATGTCACAAATTCACAAAAATGGACAATGGTTAGCATACCAGACTGTGGGCCCAAGTTTACGTTATTCACGTTCTATTACCACAAAGAAAAAAAAAATCGGGCTCCGCACTTTAGGGCTGAAAGTGCATTATAAGAGCAATGGTCAAATCCCACTATATCATTAGAGTAGCCCACAAATGGGCGGTGGGTGGTGTTGACTAGTTGCCTTCCCTCTAGTCTAACACTTAACCTACGGACGGCTAACACAGATAGCCCTCGAGTAGGTTTGCGTGAAATTCTTCAAACAAAACTACATTCAGTTGGTTTGCCCTTCCTAACACCCATTAACTAACTTTGATTTCTAATTATCTCCCAAAACAAAACATAAGTGATTCTTTAACAAATAAATATTTCTTCGCAATGATGGAATTAACCGCAAGTGACTTAGCTGTACTGCACGGAACAATATTATATATTTTACTGAGTCTACCTGTCATTTGCTGAGAATTCTGTAAAAAATACGTTTATTTAAGGAATGAAAGAAACATTAATCGAAGAATCGAATAACACGAGAAAAAAAAAATCCCTGCACAGAGGATGTGCAGAAGCTTACTTTTTGAAGTCCAGCAGTACAAACATCTATAATTTACTATTTCATAATCAAACGTCTGTACACTGAGAACAAGTCAAAAAAGAGACGGAGGGTATTAGAATGGATGAAAGACAATGATAGACAAGTATGGACTCAGCTATGGGGGAAACAGATCGGAGGCTGCGTACACTTTAAAGGATCATGGCAACGTTTTGGAGTTCTATTTTTTTAGTAAGTACGACCTCTGCGAAAAACACGTAAGCGATTGCATAGATAAAGCAAGAAGTTGCCCCCCCCCCCCATAGCTTGGCTCTCTAAAACAAAAGTTAATACTGTTATCGAAAAAAATCAACATCTTATTTGAGAGACTGTTGTAAATGAGGTGAAGAAACCGGGTAATGTTCTCAGTGCAAATTGCCACAACTCAGGATATCGCTTCGAAAGATCAGTGTTTGGTGTTATGCACGCGTACTGAATGGTAGTTACCACAAAGGGTGTGATTGCGAGTGCATCGCTATTCAGTTTAATGAATTAAATCGCAGTGTTTATTCGGAAGTCTTAGCAACAGACATGGGAAAAGGTTACCCAGGACACTCGCCATCGAAGGCTCTGTATTATCGGTAAAGCTCCCTAGTGGTCTAAAGATACAACAGTGAGAAAAGCACATCTAACATTTTCAAAACCGTATTCTGCTTTATACGTTGACATTATTGTCGCATTAGCAAGGATTCGAGACAACCAGATATTCAATCTGACGTGCGCGTAAAGGTGAAAGCTTATAAAGAATCGCCACTTAAATATAAGAAACTTGTGATAGTCCAAAGATTCATCATCAAAATATCTGCAAACTAGCTGAATGAATCACTTAAAAGATCCTAAAATGGTGGCTAAACACAGGAGGGCCTCAAAACATTTGACGGATATTTTAATGTTGTTAAGAAAGCTACAGATAATTTGTAGAAAGGGCAAATAATAATCTGCGACAACTGGACTAAGCCTGAAAATAGGATACGGAAGAAGGAAACCATGGTAGGTGAGTCCACTCATAATGAACGAATATATGACACTGTGACAGCCTATAGGATTCAAGTCCACATCGTCATCTTCGACATAATTACCGAAAACATTCGTCTTCGTTTTTTCTTTTTTGAAACACTCCATACCGACCTCACTTGTCTGGACCCCATGAACTCTCCATACCGACCTCGCTTGTCTGGACTCAGTGAAACACTCCATACTGACCTCGCTTGTCTGGACCCCATGAATTCTCCATACCGACCTCGCTTGTATGGACCCCATGAACTCTCCATACTGACCTCGTTTGTCTGGACTCAGTGAAACACTCCCATACTGACCTCGCTTGTCTGGAACACATGAACTCCCCATACTGACCTCGCTTGTCTGGACCCCATGAACTCTCCATACTGACCTCGCTTGTCTGGACTCAGTGAAATACTCCATACTGACTTCGCTTGTTCTGGACCCTATGAAACACTTATACTGACCTCGCTTGTCTGGACCCTAGGAATTTCTTCGACATAAGAAATCGTGGGCTACAGACACAATCACTTCAAGAATTAAGCAAATGGTTGTACAAATTTGATGAGAGAGCCATTGGATTATTTACGAAATGGTCTAGCTTTGCATTGGGTCAAGCAGAAGAGATCAAGACAGGGTGTCAAAAGAAACATCTAGGGAATACAAGAGTATGGAGTACGATGAAAACATAGAATGCAGTCGGTGATCAGTAAGAACTGCGACGTTATCAAGTTCTGTGGCAATTCATTTTTTTGACTGATGCCTATAACGTGATTGGCCTGGCCTACAAGTTTCTAGTGATTTCACTTTCACACAAGTTGCACGTGAGGGAGACTTCTTCATTTTGAAGTTTATTAAGCACCGACTCCAGCAGTATATCTCGGGGCCTCTCGTGTTAATGGCAACAGAAAGGGGCGTTCTTATGAGCCCTGGTTTGTACAGAGTAATCGAAAGACTTTTCCCCGTCACACCAAACATGCTCGCCCTTTCAGCCGTGGGGGTGTTATAATGTGAATGTTAAGCCCACTATTCGTTGGTAAAAGGGTAGCCCAAGAGTTGGCGGTGGGTGGAGATGACTAGCTGCCTTCCCTCTAGTTTTACACTGCTAAATTAGGGACGGCTAGCGCAGATAGCCCTCGTGTAGCTTTGCGCGAAATTAAAAAACAAACAAACAAACAATCGACAGACTTGCAGAAAGGAGTGATTTTACTCATCCCGTTAAGTATTTCACCAGTATTTTCTTATTTGTGTGGCTTGCTGCATGCAGGAATGTAGGTCAATCAGTATAGAGATGCATATGGATGGAGATTGATTCATTTAATTTACTAATTAATTTAAGTCTGTTAATGTCAGTAACGAGCACCCCCCCCCCCATATAATGTGTGTGTATATATGTTAAATGCAATGTTTTTATTCACAAATTTACTATTTTTAAAATGACACTGGAGTTTGCATACGGCTAAATCATCCCTGGAATTTTTAAATAAATTTAAAATAAAAGTCCTGGAATGACCTTTGCAATTATCAGATTTCGATCCATTAGAAATGTTTTGGACTGATCTGAAAAAAGCTGTAGCAAAGCAATGCGAGCTGAAGGAAATATGTAGAGTAGAATGGGCTAAGATTTCTTCAACAAGATACAGTGCATTCGTTTAGCGTTTTTATAAACGTCTAAAAGCTGTAATAAAAGCAGAAGGATGACACACGAAATAATAAAGCAGGGGTACCAATACTTTAAATTAATCGTTTTTTTAAATAGAGATTGGTTGTTAAATTTCTAGAAAGTGTGCATTTTTCATTTTTGTTTTATTAAAAATGCTCACGTTTTACTAAAAGGTTATCGTTAATCTGTTACCCTCACTTCTGGTCCAAAATTATGCTTCATATCTTAAAATTTAATAATTAAATAACTAAGAAAATACAACCATGTAGTTTTCAACATCTTGTAGTACAACTCAAATAGTTTTTATTCTCATATTTTTTGTTGTTTTTTTTCAACTCATTGAGTAGTGTTACCCCATAAAATGACAAACGTGCAAGAAAAGGCTCAATGCCTCGTTTGGGTTGCAGATATCAAGCCAGTGACTGTAGTGCGGCGTAATTACAAAGAAGAGTATAGGAACGAAGTATGTTTAGGATATCGTGTATCGCACACCTATAGGAAGCACCACAGAGCTAAAAACCAGGATACCGGACGGTATCGCCACTGTAACTGTGGGCATGTTGCAGCAAACGTGGACTGAAATCGCATATCGGTTAGACGCGCTGAGAACCACTAATAGTGCACACACATAGAAGTCTACTGACGTGTCAATAAAAACTGTGTTTGAATTGGCTACAAGATGTTGATAACTATAATATGGTTATATTTGCTTTGTAAGTTTATTATTAAATTTTAAAATCGGAAAGATAAAATTGGACCACCCTGTATAATATGCATAAAGTACCATTACTTTTGTCTGCGACTGTAGGTAGAGAGAGTTTAGTATGTTATTTAATAGGAAGTATGACTGGGAGCCTTATGTTGATGAAACCATACCAGTAAGTCTTGTTTACAGACGTATACCCTTCTTATGTTGTCTGGAGCAAGTTTGTGTTTTGTCACTGACTTTTGTATTCGTGAATATCCACCTGTTACTAGACGTCAAACTTTGCTTAACACGGCTGAGGCACGAATTGTTACGAGTCTCTTTCTGGATAGTCCTAATGTAGTAGTTTGAATTATCTGTTAAAAAAGTGACTTACTAGCAGTTGTAGGGAGGTTAACCATTTAATTGGTAGAGCACTCGCCTGGTTTACGAGAGGTTTCGGATTCAAATCCGACCTGAAGAAGTTAATTTAAAATAAACTACTACAGGAAATTTGTGACAAACTAATGGTCGTTCGAAGACCATAAGATAAGGCCTCAAGACGGACTTTCTTTGTGCGAGGATATGGATATGGTAGTTTTAGTTAGTTGTTAAAGAGTGCTTTACTAGCAATTGCTAGGGGATTAACCTTTTAGCTCAGTAGGTAAAGCACTCTCCCGGTGTGAGAGAGGTCTAGGATTTGAAATCGGGGAAAGAAAATAAAATACCACACTGGTGCTCCAAGTTGGTCTGTGTTCTTTTGTTTTCCAATGCTATTAAATACAAGTGAAATTTGAAAACCCCCAATTTGAACACATCTTTATGATCTACGTATGTGAATATTTTTCCAAAAACCGTCAATTTTCGATTTACGAACCGCCAAACAAGATCAAAATATAGTTTTGATAACTTCCATTCCATCGCGGATTTATATATGCTGTGTTTGTCACCCGACTTGCTGATTTGCAAACTGAAAACCGTATTAATATAACGTAATCAACCTTTGTATATTGGAGGGGGGGGGTAGTTTGTTGTTTTTTGTTTTGTTCTTTTGGAGGGGGAAGGGAGAGTTAACATTTAGTTATATAAAGACTTCACTAATATCAAGAATTATTTAAATGAAGAGAGACCCCAGAGATAGCATTTTATAGTTATATTGATGCAAGAAATTCAATTTGATAAGCTTCAGCCTGTTGACATTTGAAAATAAAATACTAGGTTTAACACAAATAATTTTCTTTCTTTTCTTGATCCAATAAAACGGGGTAAAGTCGAGCTTTATTTTGTTCTTATATAACAAAATGGATGGGAATAATTATAATAGTGCACTTTTTTTATGTGCATGTGCAGTTATTTGCGTATTTAATTTACTCACATATGTAGCAACCTGTTTTTAGGTAGCTCGTTCTTTCTATTATTTATTCACTTTGTTTTACAGATGTGTGTGTAGGTGTTCAGTATGTTGCTAACCCTAACTTTGTTATTGCACTGGAAGTGTAATTGGCACTTTAGAAAGATTATGCATGAAACTGCAGTGACATCGAATACAGAATGACGTAGAGAAGCCATAATAGTTAGGAAGGGTAGTGTCATTCACCATTAATTTGGTATGTGTAGGAAGAAGCAATGCAGTCAACCAGTTACAGTAGTTGTGTAGGAAAGTCTAATGTATTGGCTGCAAAGGATGGGTAAGTTTTAAATTAAATCTTTTCAAAGTTATGACGTATGAAAACCAAATGGTGTTAATTTTGAATGGTTGCCCCAAAATAGCAAGTCGATAAAATTAATTACTGAGTCACATGTAGTATTTTGGTAGTTTCTAGACTCAAAACAGTTTTAGCAAGCTTTTGTGTTCTACCGGAACGAAATATAACATCACGTGATGATGATGATACAATTGTAAAAGTATTTTCACGGTAGGCGTCCCTTACACCCATCTGTCTCAGGAAATTACACAACATATTCTCCACCCAATTCAACGTTGCTTTCCGGCTTTGGATGGTACGTACAGAAGCAGATTAATATCAATTGGGTAGAGTTTTTTTTGGAATAATTATCTTTTTTTGTAACTAGAAAATGTTTTAATTTTTATAAACACTGTTTTGAAGAACCGATGACTTAATATTGAGTGCGTTAAACATAGTATTTAATATCTTTCCTTGGTTCTTGTGATAGCAAAATAAAACTTTTTTTAGCCTCGACCCATAGAAAGGCTCCGAGTTGTTGCTTTTTTTCTTTTTTGACAACAAACTTTTAGCTCATAGCTCCGTCATCTCTTGACCGATTTGAGATCTCATTACAATTTTGGACTCAGGAGGTCAAGCCCTTTTGATTTATGTATTTGACCACTCCCAAGGTCTCATAGATTAATTTACTCAAATCCTGCCTAAAAGAATTTCAATTTGAGGGTAGGCTGGTAGAAATCCTGATGAGTAATACATTTGAATCGGGTATACGCGCGCCCCACGCGTGGTATTACTGGCTCACACTGGTATACCTAATAAAAAGGAAAAAAGATGGCCTCCTAGATTAATTTACTCTAATTCTTCCTAAAATAATTTCAAGTGACGTGGCTAATGAGAATTCCGTCTTGTTCTTCGCAGGAGTGACCAGATGTAACGCGAAATTGGATTTCGGTAACACTTCGTGGTGATATCAAAACTTTCGTTCAAATGACCGGAAGTGACATAAAAAAATTCCAAATAATTGTGTATTTGACCTACTTCCCATCAGAGCGGATGAAAGGAACGTATTTGTATGCACATTTATTTTCTAAGAAATTAGCAAACTTTCATGCTTTAGTATAGTTAAAAAATTAAAATTTAATCTAACATATAATGATTTTTTTCTGACCTTTTGTTTTTTTTCGTTCAAACACGATCCGCATCTACGGAACTTAGAACTGATTCTTAATTTACGAGCATTCAAAGCTGCAGCACACTTCAAATAGGTCAGGACATGCATGACCTTTGTGTTAGCTAAATTGTACTTCGTTTTAAGAATTGTGGCTATTCCAGAATTTCGTGAAATGGCTATTTACGCATAGCGTCCGTAATTTCGAATTCATAGACTAGATCTTGGGATACTCTTATCTGATCGTGTATTGAGATTTGCTAGTTACTCTAAAATTGCAGTCATGGTCCCAAAATGCGGAGCGTGTTTTTGTGACGGGGGGGGGGGGTAGCGAACCACGAATTCTCGGGTTCATAGTCCGGGCACTCTAACGTGTCGGCCACACTCGGCCTTGTTTTAGGAAATTTCATCATTAAATATAATGACTTTAGTTGAGATGTGGTAATAGAACATTATTTGATCTTCTTTTGCCAGGTCTTGATTTTTTGATGTGTGAACACAAATATGTTGGTATGGTAGTTGACCACTTATTCCGAAATGTAGATTTATTTGTGTTTTATATCAGATTAGCTTTCTTGTTGTCTTTTCAATCTTTCTTTGAACCAGCTTGGCATGGTCTAATGATTAGGACGCTCGACTTGCAATTTGCGGTTCGCGGGATTGAAACCCGTACCTGATCATGCTTGCTCTTTCAGCCGTGGGGCGTTATAATGCGACAGTCATTCCCATTGTCCATTGGTAAAAAGTAATCCAGGAATTAGCGGCAGGTGGTGTTGACTTCCCTGTGTTCTAGAGCTTCCAAATTAGGGATGGCTCGCCTAAATAGCCCTCGAGTAGCTTTGCGCGAAAATTAAACAAACAAACAAACATTTCGAACCAGCCATCTGTCATGAAATTGGTTTGTTTGTGCATTCATTACATTAAGTATATGTCGTACAATACTAGCTTAACTCGCGTATTTTACTTCAAACCGACCATCCGTTATGATGGTAATTTATTAGTTTTGTGAATATATTTAAATGTTAAACAACAATAGCTTATTTCTTATTTTTTTTACCTCGAACTAGCCTTCTATTGTGAAGTTGACGTCGTTGGATTTTGTGAACGTAATCACATGTTTTTTTTTTACTTTGAACCAGCCGGCATCATGTTGTACTGTTAGTATAATAACGTATTAAACAATACCAGTTTAGGTGTTAACTTTATTTTGAATGATCCATTAACCATGAGACTGACACAGTAATGTACTAGGAACATGATCAGATACTAAACAACATTAATTAAGCTCTTAAAACAACGAGGCTGCCTTAGTAACGTAGTACGTACATGATCAGATACTAAACAAAAGCTAATTGGAAAGTAAGTTACGTAAACTGTATATATAACTTTAAAAAAAACTGTATAAGGCGTTATCATATATATATATATATGATTTTTGTTTATATAGCCTTTCGTTACTCCCCCCACCTCTTCTGTTGGTGACAGTTTAAACGTCAATACTTTTATTTGAAGGAATTCGACAACAAATACCTTTAGTTAATTTCATTTCATAACTATTTGCAAATTAGCATACATATATTTTTATGACTGAAGTTGTTGTGGGTAGAAACAGATTCTTCCAATTAAAAAATGCAACAACTTGTTTGATAGACTAGCGTAATGATGATTATTAATGTAGGTTTAATTCATTAATCAGTTTAATAAAGTCACAATTATATTTGACATTAAAGCTATACCGAGCTTTCTCGAGTGGAACACATATTTTATAAAAACCGTGACATAAATGAGCTACTTTTCGGGGCCTTTGTTAGGTGGCTGGTGCCGCTAGGTGGAGTCTTTAGTGTTGCTTGCATGACAGCTGGTTTGCAGGAAGTGAGGGCTGTCAAGCATGTAGAAGGCAGCGGTTTATTCTACCAGGGTGCTGTTAGATGGACTTGACTGGACAGGATTTTTTTAATACGTACTGAACATGAGCTATGAACAGGCTGAAATTCCACTGCTTTAGTGTTTAAAGAGTTAGGTGAGTTTTACCTTTTAGTTTAGTGTTTCCATAACCATTAGTTATTTTGGTAGGGATAGTTGGATCTTTATCTTATAACTTAATAACATCTTTTGTCGGAAAGGTAAGTGAACTTGGTTATTGTAATTCTAAAGAAGTATATATCGGAGAAAAACAGGAATATTATGTATTAGTGAGTGTGTATATATAATCTGTTTTAATATTAAAATGAAAATTATATATATATATTTTTTAATCCAAGGTAAACAAGAAATACTCCTAACTAGTTCGAAGCAAAACAAGATTGAACCTAAGGTAGGTCAGAATGAGTGACAGTGTTGAGCTAATGAAAGAATATTGCACTCGTCCCGGCCTATCTTGGGAACTGCTAATTCAACAGATACGTTCCTCCGTGTCTTCGTGCCATTGCCTATGAAGAAAACTAGGGACTTTTGAGTTGCTTCTATTCCGATACATGCAGTTGGAAAATCGTCAACTTTTACGTATGATTTAACCGTAGAATCACCTCAAACACTTGTTACCTGTAATAAATTGTTTTCTGCTTTGTTTTATCGTAATGGACTCGGCTAGCTTGCGAGGGAACGTAACGATCACCAAAGTCGTGGACAGATAATATCTGTAAAGCTTCAGAGACCTGTAAGGATTGAAATGTAGATGTAATCTTGGAAGAAGCATTAATTTTGTGGGTCTGGTTAAACATCCTACTTATTATGAATGCTAAGGTTAGAAACATCAATATGTATGTATAAACAAATTCTTAATTTCGTAAAGTTCATGTAGTTTAATGTTAGATATCAAGTGAATCAAACAGAACAGCGAGTCAGTACTAAATGGATTGAGATATTTGTAGCTTAGCCAGAAATATTATGACAACTCCGGTTTGACCTCACTTTTAGCCTAATACTAAAACTAATGACATAAGCATTGAGGGAGTTGGGTGATTATGCACTACCAAAACTCGTGACTTACGCATTGAGAAGGTTAGATGATACACTACCAAAACTCGTGACCTATGCAGTGAGAAGGTTGGATGATGATACACTACCAAAACTCGTGACCTATGCAGTGAGGAGGTTGGATGATGTTACACTACCAAAACTCGTGACCTATGCAGTGAGAAGTTTGGATGATGATACACTACCAAAACTCGTGACCTATGCAGTGAGAAGGTTGGATGATGTTACACTACCAAAACTCGTGACCTATGCAATGAGAAGGTTGGATGATGATGCACTACCAAAACTCGTGACCTATGCAGTGAGAAGGTTGGATGATAATACACTACCAAAACTCGTGACCTATGCAGTGAGGAGGTTGGACGATGTTACACTACCAAAACTCGTGGCCTATGCAGTGAGGAGGATGGATGATGTTACACTACCAAAACTCGTGACCTATGCAGTGAGAAGGTTGGATGATGATACACCACCAAAACTCGTGACCTATGCAGTGAATAAGTGATGTATTACAGTATTATAATCAGGAGTGAAAAATTCACTTTTCTTAATTAATAGTACATATCGACTTAGTCATCTTATGTTTCGTTTTGCTGTTCATACAGTTCTGAGGTTATTATGGGGGCTGGAGTTCCTACTTCAGGAGATACTTTTACTTATGACCCCAAAGATCCTGTTTTTACTCCACTGCTTATGTGCTTGTTTCATAGCAACTACATTCCCACAACTGACTGCAGACATATTTTGGGTTGAGCACTCTTCTCTGGTCTTAATTCATAAATTCTATTTTAATTTCAACGTGAAAGTTACAAATACAGGTTGGATCTGATAGGCAGTGTAACCCCACTGCTTTGTGGATTTTATTTCTGCAGATATCTCTTATACCAGGATTGCTGTCTAGCTTTATTTATCTGTTTACATAAAAATGCTGCTAACTTTTAGCTCGGTTAATAGTATGTAATCCATGAAACAGTCTAGTTTTTGTAAGATATGTATTTCAATAACATTAACAATATCAGATCTGTTAATAACACATTACTTCTAACAGGTGGAACATCAGTTATCTTAATAATACATTACTATTAACGGGAAGAATAATAGCTCCATGCCAATAACAAATTAAGATTAGCACGGAGAATACCATATTTATATTAATAACAAATTATCACGAAAAAGAAAAACACAGGTTATTGCGAATAATTAATTACTATTTCCAGCTTTCTGTCAATAGTAAATTAAGTCATGTAATGTTTATCTATTATCGGCTGGCAATTCTTGTTTCACCCTTTTTAAAGGAACACCAGATTGCTGTAAAAAAAAGCTAATTTCAAGGGGTTATGATAACATTGTTTACACTGTAATTATGATTTTTTCTATTACTGTAGGCTATTACAACTAAGCAATGCCCAGAAACACATAGAGTTGATTGAGGTTTAAACGGACGTTAGTAATAAAATAGCTGTAGAGTTATCTCGACTGAAACAAGAAGAAGAAAGATGAACAATTTGGTGGGTTGGTGACTTTCTGGTTTGGTATCTTAGTGATGGTTTCGTGCCTTGTTTTTGGGCTTGTTGGGTAGATGAACAAATGAAAGTGAATGGAAATAATCTTTTAAAGTAAAACTCGCTGTTATTGTTGATTTTTTTAGTGTGTATATTTGTGTTATGCCTACTGAGTATCTTGGCCATACTTACATATAGAGTCTACGGACTCTATGATAATGACTCTCGACCCCAAAATACAGAACGAAATTTTTCGTAACAACGTATATTATTTTTACGTTTGTATTTTTAATCTCTGGATTTCGTATTGAATAAAAAGTATAAATATTTCTAATTTTTCAGTAAGTCGTTGTAAAGTTTCCAGATATTTCTAAATAAACCAGGTCTTGTATAAGGTAATTATTAAGTAGGTGGTTTAAGTTAAATGACTACTAATCTGCTTAATATTCTTGTGGAATATAATTATAATAATTCTTTGAATAGTTTTAATTTAATTTTTTTATTATTTCGTACATTTGTTGTTTTGTTTATTTATGAAAGCTGGAAGACTTGTACCAGAAAGTAACCTACTTCTGTTTGTAGCCTTTAACTACAATGCTGTACAAGAAGTACATATTAAGTTACACTGTCTACTATATTTAACGTAAATACTGGACAACCTATCCTTTTGGGGGGGGGGCAGTTATTAGTATTTCATTTATACGTAGTTTCAACGATATTTTTTTCTTATTCTTCCAAAGTTGTTGTTGTTTTTTTCTTTATAAAGGTTTACTATAGTTGATATTTTATACCTTAACTATTATCTATGCCTTGAGTAGTAATGGGGACGCTTTGTGTAGAAGATCTGGACTTATGTTATACCTTGATAGTGTTCCCTTCGGTAACTTTAGAAAGTGTGAATAAGAGACTTCCTTTGAACCAGAAACTTCTAATCATACCAGCAGTAAGACTTTCCAAAATAATCCTTTCTTTAAAATTCTCGCGGTTGATAGAGGGGAAGCGTACCGAACAGACAAGGTTATACTTTTGTCCCACGTGTTTATGCATGGATTGAAACATTGAAATGTGAAGAAAGGGGGCTTCTGGTGGACATAACAGCCAATCTCTTCCCAGCGTTGACCTTCATTCTAGAGAGGGTTTAGCCAGGGCAAAAATCTACCAAAGAAAGGAGGACAACCTTCATTTTCTTGGCCTTTCATACTTTGTGCTATTATCGCAGCTGTGCAGATATTGTTGTGGTGCGTCTCTTTTGTCCCAACACGCACAAACACCAACACCGTTTCGTTCTACTCCCAGTCGGCTGTGCACAATTTCTCTTTATTCACGAACGGACGCACCTATTTCCTTTTCAATGTGATTTAAATAAGATTAACTAGCACGAAGCGGAAACTGTTACTGACTGACAATTCACGTTTTGCAAAAGCTCCAAAAATTTGACCTTTTAATCCATCGATCAGGTCATCCCTATCGGCTTGTCTCTTTTGGTAGCTATTCAGCTTAATGTCTGCACGTGATATGTGATGTTGAAGTAAAGGGATAAACTTAAAGTACCGAAAAAAGTGCAAACCTATACACGATGGGTTATCTGCGCTGTGCCAGCCTTGGGTATCGAACACCGAATTTTAACTTGTAAGCTCTCAAGCTTACCTCTGAGCCACCAGGGAACAGGTAAAACTCGTAATTTACATCTAAAAAAGTTTAAAATAATATTTAAAAAATCTAAGTTTGATATTGACGATTCATATAAGTTAGGGCTGTGTACGGACAACTTGTTAGCGTACCAGACTGTGAATCCGAGGTTTCTTGGTTACCGACAAAAAAAACGCACTCTAGGGACATGGAAGCGTTGTAAAAGTGATAGTAAAATTCCACCATTAAATTAAAATAGACCACGAGTTAGTTATGGGTGATGCTGTCTTCCCTCTAGTCTGTCACTTCAACATCGGGGATGGCTAGCTCAGCTAGCCTTCGAGTAGCTTTGCGTGAAATTCAACAAACGGGAACAACCATATAATTTAAATTCAATTTCTTATCGTAGAGCAACACACACGAGACCGTCTCGTGAATATAGAACAAGTTGCCTATCATAACGTAAGGAGTGAATGAAATATCAAAATTCTATTGAACTAATTTGCTAAACAAAGCAAGAAGGGGCAAATTAACGACGTATTATAACGAAAAACTTGTGTCTTCAAGTTTCTCACATTTTAATAAAATCAGTATACTTTATAAACAATAAAACATTCTAAAGGAAGATACGTAAAGTTTCTTAAAGGATCCGAAGAATTATGTGGACTATATGATAAGTCGCGCACTTTTTTACTGAGATAATAATTATATAACATTTGGTATTAATGGTTTGCTTCCTGCAGGGTTGATAATCAAATCGAGTAATGTGATCTATTTTGGCAGTCTTATGTCCTTA
>NW_013669128.1:61647-72495 GCF_000517525.1 Limulus polyphemus
AGTGGCACAGCGGTATGTCTGCGGACTTACAACGCTAGAAACCCGTGGTGGGCAGAGCACAGATAGCCCAATGTGTACCTTTGTGCATAACTACAAACAAACAAACTTTACACTTAAGTGTTGTAACAGACTAACACACAAATCACTCACTATAGTACACTATAGTAGTGAACAATATACAAACAAGTCAGTAATTTGTCGATTAAGTCACATGTACTAAACATTATCAAACTTAGAATGAAAAATGGGTGTAATGATTTTAAAATATGGTGTTTACAGCAATTTTGAATGTTATTCCGAGTTAAATTTCTTTTTTTTTATGCAATAGTGGCCATGTGTGACAACGTAACATTTCTTTTTCCTGCTATTTTGATATTATATAATCTAAATATTTGTTAGTAGTTTTTCTTTATCGCATGGTCTCCCCGGTGGGACTAAAATAGCGGCAAGTTTACGGACTTACATCGCTAAAATCCGGGCTTCGTTTTACCACGCTGGACACAGAAGATAGACCAATGTGGCTTTGCTCTGAAACAAACAAACTTTATTGCAATTCCCTAAGATTATTCATATATAACTATTGTTACCAATTGAGTTGTAATAATCATTCCTTAATACACTATGTGGAATTAATAAAAGTGGGTGATCTTGTTTATATATATATATGTTTAATCTCGAATAGTTAGCCTTGCTGGTTAATTTCAGTTTGTTTTTTAAATGAAAATCCTAATGAATAATCTTCCAATCGATTTAGCCATTTCTTTAAATTAATTCATGAATTAATTATACATAACTTTGAATTCTGCTTGCACAAGATACGTAATCATTTGTCTTGTATTTGTTGTTTTGTTTTAAAATTCGCGCGAACCTATTCGAGGACTATCTGCTCTAGCCGCACTCCAGTGGCACAGTGGTATGTCTGCGGACTTACAACGCTAGAATCAGGGTTTTGATACCCGTGGTGGGCAGCGCACACATAGCCCATTGTGTAGCTTTGTGCTTAATTACAAACAAACAAACTGCTCTAGCCGTCCGTAATTTTGAAATGATAAACTAGAGAGACAGCTAGTCATTGCTACCCACCGCCAACTCTTGGGCTACTCTTTAGCAGAGTGACATTGGCCTTCACTAAGTAACATCTACACATCTGAAAGGGCGAGCATGTTAGGGGCCGAGATTCGAGTCCGTGACTGCCAGATGGCGGGTCGAGTGTCCTAAAAACCAGATCATGCCAGGCCCTTTCTCTTGTATATCTTATTGACTGATTAACTAGATATCTTCGATTTGTCCAAGTTCTAAGTAAGTAACATATAAATAACTAATTTTATGATTTATGATTAGCTGAAATATTTATATAATCTTAGAATAAAAAAAATTAAATGATTTTAAAAATTTCTTTCAATCTGTATCATAAGCATTCTTTATGTGTCAAAATATTTTTACTGTAAAAAAAGATATCATTTAAAGAGAGAACAGTACCATTTACTAATTTTTCAATTTCATATTTCAGAGTAATTATCATTTTACATTTCTCTGCTGTTGTTTATTATATTTGCTACAGAGTTTTAATTCTTTTTTCCCCCATAAAATCTGTAGAATGGCTTATCAAATTGCAGGCATTGTTTTCCTTATTTCGTCTATCACAAAAAAAATATTGAACATGCACAAAAAAACCTTGTGTGATACGAAATATTTAATAGCCCCCCCCCCCCCCAGTGGCACAGCGGCATATCTGCGGACTTACAACGCTAGAATTCGAGTTTCGATACCCATGGTGGGCAGAGCACAGATACCCCATTGTTTAGCTTTGTGCTTAATTACAAATAAAATATTTAATTTTTAATATCTTGATTACATTTATATTTACTTGATGCAACTGAAGGCAAAATAAAATATCTAGTTGGATTTAGAATTAAATATAACAAATTAGAAAATTCTACATTTTGACAATGTTTGGCGTTTTGTATGTTGTGTGAATGATTGGTTTTCAGCGCAAAATATTTGTTCACCCAGATGTTAAAGCTGTGTTCTTATCGGGGATTTAGAATATCCAAGACGAGGATATATATATATCCATATTACTTAATGACATTGTAAAACAAAATAATATGGATCAACTTGGGGCAGCGTCTTCTAACAGGGGAGAATTCACAAACACAAGGTTCAGTGGTAAAAGCCGTCCACGCGTCTTAAGCAACATAACCAAGAAGGATCTCTGTCTGGAAACAAGGTTTAGGTTCACCAAGATAAGACTTCCAGTCATACATTCCATTCAACTGTCGCTTACCTCAAACAACTCGAGAATGAAACGGGTATTCATTAGTTGTCGGATGCAGCACCCTATGGATTTCTGTGCGATCGGACTGTTGAAACGGATGCTGAAAAACCGTCGTCCTCGTACACTAGATGGATTAAGGAAATCCAGCGGGGAGGAGTGGTATGATTTGAACATGAAAGTCTTACGCCGGAGCCTTTTGCAGTGGAAACTTCGCTGCAAGATTATTATCCAGGCCTATGGTCAAGTAGATCAGTCAGGCATGGATTTTAACGTAGTGGTAAGGTTCCAAGTTAGCTTATAAAAACCTCTCCATGATGTCAAATGGTTTAACAAAAACCTCTGTTAGTTTGTGTTTTCAATTCGGAAAGAATAAAATATTGTAGTGTTTCTCCTCCAGATTCAGCTGTAGCAATCAACCACACTGGATTTTATATAAAATCTCGATCTAACATGTTTTCCTAGCAAACTCTTGTCAAATCGATTTCCAAATACTTCAAAGATTATGGTTAAGATATAGCCATTTTAAAGTCATTCATATCTGGGTAACTGCAATAGATCTGAAGATTGACATGCTTAGAATCACTGATTATTTAGTTTTGGACTAAGTTATAGTTTAAATTTGTACATGTAAAATGTATCTAATTGGTATCTTCTTGTTTCCCCTATCCCAAGTGTTTGTTTTGTTTTGTAATTAAGCACAAAGCTACACAATGGGCTATCTGTGCTCTGCCCACCACGGATATCGAAACCCGGATTCTAGCGTTGTAAATCCGCAGACATACCGCTGTGCCACTGGGGGGGGGGCAAGTGTTTCATCTTTTTCTTTAAATTAATCAAAGTAATACGAGTTACTGCTTTGATCGTTATTTGCTCGGTGAAGCGAAGTTCTAAGAATTAAACAACATATAAATTTAAAAAGTATTAATGCCCGTTAATATTTAATTTCATGGTAAACGCTTGGCGATTTGTATCAAATAATTGCATGCATTTTTGTGTTGCCGAACTTGTAAAAAAACGCACACCTTTAGCTAGCGATGGGCTCATCCTAATTCGGGTTAGATGCCACTATACTGCTATGTAAGGTTTATATAGGTCATTAGATGCCACAGGTAGGAACGAAGCTCATGTACTCTTAGGAAGGAAGGGTCATTGGATATAGAGACATTCCTGGGGGTGGGAGTATTGACGCATTCCCAGAATACAGAACATCTCCTTGGTAAAAGCTGTGTGGTTAATGGTAGACCTCCTACTGGTAAACTGCCAACTAGGTTAAAAGCGAGTAACTGTTTTTGAAGGAAATTCTACCTGCAGGCAGAGCCAATAAAGCTGCGAGGGGGAAATAAGTTACAGGTATTTCTACCAATGAAAATATTACAATTCTATCCCGATTCTTGGAAGTGTCGCGTCTCACGATAAGAATACCACACAAAACCGCGTCCTGTTTTATATTAGCACCGCACCAAGAATAAAATACTGAAAATAGGACTGTCCTTTATAAAACGGACCAATGGCCACCCTACATACAGCGCTTCTTGTCGTACCCAAGTACATTGTAATATAGTAATGATCAAGGGTTATCCACGCTAGCTGTTCCTAATTTTGAACTGATAGACTTAAGTTAAGGAAGCTTGCTATTAACAAAACTTGTCGCTAACTCTTTGGCTGCTCTAATTGAATAGTGAGAATTAAACGTTGTGCTCTCATAACGTACTAACGGCTCCAAAGTGCGAAGCGATATTTTGTGGCAACGGGCTGCAAGTAGTGGACATTCGGGTTAACAGTCCGCCACGCTACCACTGGGCTAGGTCCACTTATAGATATTAATTGAGTAGCTTTGCAGGAATATCCGAAACAAACAAAGAAAATAATTTCCACCTAGTAGCATATATATATATATATATATATCAATGTAATGAAACTATATTCTCAATTAAATATTGTGAGTATATTTTTCAATTTCAAAATTGTTCGTGTTTAATGGAAAAAAGAAAACATTTTCTTGATAGGAACGAGTGTTTAGTCAAATAAAAAGAATATTTAAGATTAATCTTTTAAAAAAAATTATCTGCACGGTTTATGTTCTTCTCGTAGTGAAGGAATCGGATATTTTTAATCTTGTGAAGTTTTATAGAATTTCTGTTTAGGCCGATACAATGGCTCACTAATATACTATTTGTGTCTTGTATCCCTCCCTCTCTTGTTGCTTGGTGATTATGGCGCTCGACCCGCAATCTGCGGGTCGCGGGTTCGAATCTCCGTTATAATGTGACGGTCAACCCCACTATTCGTTGGTTGGTAAAAGAATAGCCGAAGAGTTGGCAGTGGGTGGTGTTGACTAGCTGCCTTCTCTCTAGTCTATCCCTGCTAAATTAGGGACGGTTAGTGCAGTGTACTCGTGTAGTTTTGAGTTAATATGTTACATTCTTAACAGCAGTTTAATTCAATCAAGTACACTGATAGGATGCAACTCCCAAACAAGATAAAGTCACCCGCTGTGTTGTCTCTCGAACTACGTCACCGAGCTAACGTGAAACAAATAGAATAAATAGCAATATAATAAAATATATGTGCTGCCATCTCTTGATGGTAATGATAATAAAAATAGTATAGTAACATTTTCGACAGTAATATTTTTGGATACTTTTGCACTTTTGCATCTTCTCATCAGTTTCCAGTAAAATGAGAATGACTTACATTCACACCTTTGTACACATCGTCTGCATATTTGGACTCTGTAGAGTTTAAATTACGAAATTAAATATTATTTTTATTAAAATCAATTAACATGAAAGCTAAAACAACTAGTTTATCAAGAAAACATTGGCATCGCTTGATCCGTGTTAATTTGTATATATAAAACTTCTTTATGTCTTATATAATCCCATCCTTCCAACGTTTTACTGGCCTTATCTTCTCTTGCCGGCTACTGGCAGCTCTAATGTTCTCCTCATTGGTTGTTATTCTCTTCTCTTCATGTGACCGAACCACCTCAGCTTCGTTTCTTCCCGCCTTTTCCTCGATTCCACAGACGCTTGCTATTTCTTTAATCTCCTTATTCGTTCTCTTTTCTTTTTCAGCAATACTATCAACAGTCATCTCAGCATTCTCATTTTTGTTCTTATCAACAAGCCTTCTCCTTTCTTCTTCAGGGTCCAAGTCTTAGACGTATATATATATATTAGATTAATTATAATGTTGTAAACAAATAAATGGCCAATTTATACACGAGAAATGAACTTATAGTTATATTACTTAATCCAACATTGGGGTTCTCAGAGAATTACTTCTAAAAGACAAACGACCACATTTATCTCGGGATCTCTCTCTCTCAACCAGAAGCGCGAAGTAGTGTTTGTTTGTTGTTGTTGATGCAGGGCAATGAACGAGAAATTCCGGTAATTGTATTTTGGAGGTGTTATATAAGTCAGGAATTTGCTGTATCCAAATACGCAATCCATATGATAGCAATGAATTTCAGAAAGGAGTTGTGAGCAGTCAAAGAGACACAAGTTTAGGGAGTGATCGCACCACCTCACCAATGACGTTTTCTCTCACACACGAATTGAGTATCTCTTTCTTTTTTTTTATTCTCGAATCAAATTATGCGAAGTTTTTCATTGTTTGTTAGGGTTAGAGATCTTGATCTTGAGTTTCTGATCTGGCAGACGGCTACTACTACTACTGTCCTTGTCAGCATCAAACCAACAAAAAAAAACATTTTTGAGTATTGCCAAAGCATCTTTGCGCCTGAAAGATGGTGTGTCAGAAAGTTCTTCGTCATCGCATCTACATAGATTGTAAGTCGAACATCTCGGTACTTTGCATGTATAGGTAATCGAGGATATAATGGTGATTGATGATAACATGCCGAAGAGTAGCAAAGTTTCAGTAACGGTCAGTGGGGCCTGAAGCTATATTCTGAAAATATGTTAGGCTTTGGTATGAAAAACACGTGTAAAGACAGATGGCGAAGAAGACTTGTGTAGATAACCCATCGTTGACGAAAGACAAGAATCCTGTGGCGAGAAACTGATAAGAAATAGAACAAAGTAATGGCGCATGAATTCGTGAAGATTCGGCGACGATATTTTGAGCTTTGGTTATAAAGGGCTTAGTGATTAATCAGATACTCAATTACCAAAACATAATTTGCTTTTTTAAGAATATAAAATATGAAGTGTGAGTCATGCAGGTGCTGTATAATATCACTGAAAACATTTTTATCGGGGAAAGAATTAATTGCAGTGAGAAAATCATTCAATGTCAGGACTTTTCTCGCGGAACTCCTGAATATATCGTATTCACAAAACACAGTTTCGGAAATGCCAAGCAAGATAAAAAACAACAAAAAACCTGGACTGATTCTCTAGATCTAGGTTATGATTATGATCAAACCTAGATTGTTGTTATCTGGACTGATTCTCTAGATCTAGGTTATAATTATGATCAAACCTTTGAAAGTGAAGTTTTCAGTTCTATACATTTGACTTGAGGGTTCAGTTAGCATCGGTGCCTAAGACATGAGTCTCGTTCATGAGGACGAATGCTACCACTGCCGAAGTCTGACATGGCTTTGCTCGAGCACTCTGGACTAAAAACACAAATGATAAGTTGTATAATTTACCTTTGCATTTTTTTCAAACTATGTGGCCTGTTGACATTTAAGGTTGTACTTGAAACTGCGATTTTTAAAATATGCCTTTCAATGAAACAAAATGAGAGAAAAGAAGAAAATCTAATGTTGATAACCTTGAAAAATCTTTGTCCCAGTGAAGAATAGAGATAAAGTTAGAAACTGTAATGCTGGATATGCGAAACAAGCCTTAGTCATTAATCCAGCCAAAGAAAAGCTGCCACCCTGGCTAGTTGACAGAAAAACTATGGAAAAGATATTACCAAAAGCCAGAAAATATCAAGAATAGCTCTAAGAAAAGCTACGAGAAAGATAGACCTAGAGCCCAGTTACTCTCGAGACTTAGCACCAAGAAAAGCTACGAGAAGAACTAGCAATTATTTGTTGTTGTTCTTTGGTTTTACAGACCAGAACTGGACCATTTGTTGTCCATATCTTCTACATAAAATGTTGTGACTAAATTTAAACAAAGATGGAAAATTTTACAATTGGCTTGTTATATGATTTTGTACTTAAGTTAGGTCCAAACTGAAGTTTTTAAATTTCGCTAAGTTACATATTGCAATTTTTAATTATATATTTTCTTCATAAAATGAGGTGTTTCATATTTCTTATTTTAAAACTCCTCATTTTGCTCAGGTTCCTAGATAAAGAGTTTATTGCTTATTTCATAAAAAAAAACAATACCCCAAATTTGCTCTTAACATGATATCAAAGCGCTGAAACTTTTAATTATCCAAAATCAGTTACACACATATTTTAGTGAGTAAGTCTTTGAATATTACAGTTACTATTTTATTAATAGTATATTTCTTTAAGGAAACAGAAAGCAAACATGATTTTACTACTATAATGTGTATCAAAAAGCAAGTTGGTGCTATGAACATATTGATTTATGAAACCATCTGGGCAAGAAGCTTTGGTCACTGCTTCTAAAGTAGGTGGCATAATGTCAGTTTACTGTTGTAAAATTTTAGTTAGTTATTTTTCCTCAGTGGAATTAGGGCTCTGCCTTTGAGGTCGTCAGCCAATTGGAAGAACACACGTATATATGTTAGGAGACTGCACTTGCTGACTGGATTAGACCATGATTAGTGTTTTGGACAAGTATATTCTTGCGGTAGAGAGGTGAATATATTCCTTATTGTTATTATGAAATGAAATGCAACGTTTATGCTACATTATGTCCAGACACCTTTTTCCAAGAAAAGGTTGGATAATGACATGATTGGTTGTGATATTTAACCTTACATTGTTACATTGAAACCAGCAATGCATCTTTCAGGTTCCTACCTTATAAACTAAGGGCCAAAAATTATGCACAGACCATGGTCAAAACAACTGACAGGGAATCAAGGCCTAATTTCAAGATAAAACCTGAAGAAATGACATACATCTGCGAGAGGCACTTCAACACAGCAGCAGTCAGATCAGATACAAAGCTTATAAGCATTTTAAGTAATATTCAATATATCAGGCACTGTCTTCTGTTTATTCCAAGTTTACTATGCATTCAGTTTTGCTTATCTTTGTAATGACTTCAACGCAAAAACAATTTTACTTCATTCAAATTTCCTCTTGTAATGATGTAGTTTTCTCAGGTGCACCTCTTAAAGATAAATACAGAAATTACATTATTTAGAGGAGTAACAAAAACTGTTTCCTACTTAACTGAATTGAGGGAAGAAACTGAGCATAAAATTGTTAGTAAAATAAAAACAGTAGGTTATTTTTTTTAAAAAAAGGTTCAATACAACAGTACCATGGATGAAAGAAAGTGTTTTCTCTAGCAACTGAAGAGAAATCTTTGACAGTAGAAATCTGAAGGAAATCTTAGTGAAGACTGAAAGAGTTAATCAGTTTAATGAAAAACAATCAGGTCATCTCTCTCAGGATGCATGTGCTATCCACGTCACTCTTGGTCATACCATAACAAAAATATGGAGTATATTGTCTCCAGGAATCTACGCTGTTAACCTTGCTACAAAGGCCACATAATACACAAACTATGCTACTTCTACCACATTTTTTTTTCGTGGAAGAACATATAGAGGAAGGTGCAATAACAATTTTTAACTATTAGCTACTTAGCCACATTCCAGAACCAGGTCTTTCTATTGTTAAACCTATACGCCCACATGTGTGAAAATTTCGAAAACTTGAGATAAACATGAAATGTTTCTCCAGTTTAAACTAAGAAAAAAAAGTATGCTTCACATAGTATGTCTGGTACTTTCCTTTCATATTTCAGATCAACCCGATCGTCCCTAATATTAAAAGGTAAGAATAAATGATAATAATTAAAACTTGTTAACCATGGGTCTGAAGTAATTTGCTTCTACTCCTGGTAATCATTTATATGGGAAAATACATAGACGAAACAACGATACCACGTCAAAATCCATTTACAGTAGTGATCTATACAAAAATATGCTTAAGAAAATATCAATATGCGTATTCTAATGCACCATACTACAGAACGTCACATTAACACAGTACGTAAAGATATTCAATTACAGTCTTTAAACGATTATCATAAAAATATGCTCTTTAACAATAATGAGTAATAAGAATATACAGAGTTTACAATGAGCATTCACGTAACTAAAACGTAAGTACCTATAACTTAAATAGAATGATTTAAGTCAGGATACCATTCATTAATACACACCATAATATAAAGATTCATTTTTGAACTAATTCATGTCAACATCACAATAATAATACCAGCATCAGACACAATTTCCGCAACACCATTGAGAATGTTCAACACTGGTACTTAGTTGACCCTAGCCCAACAGGCTGATTGCCCCTGGGGGAGCCACTTCAAGGCTACCCATTTACAGGAATTAAAAGGCCACCGATATAAATTGGCTCATCAAATGACACCCCTCAACCACCAAGATCCTCTCCTCCCCTTCACAGGACGCCACCCACTCAATCCGATATGAACTAGAATATCCATTTCATTCAGTACTACATCAAAACAAGGTAGGGTAATACCAGGGGCTACGGCAAAAGTTTTTTTTTTCATAAAAGCTTGCAACGTGCTTCGGATACCATGCTGACCATTAAAGTTTTGCCATCAATGTATGGGTTAAGAAATCCACTACATCATACAGTAATTACCTGAGAACCAACATTCCATCAAGGTTTAAGGTTATCCAAATGATTTCTCACACTATGTTAAAACACAGTTCAATTGTTATACATAAAATCTAAAGATGTTATTTCGCGTGTCTGTGCAACAACAAAATTTACCAACAAATGCGTAAGACCTTTCAGAAAATTTCTCATACAAATACCTGTCCATGCTTGCTACAGTTCAACTTGAGTATTTAGAAAAGAAAGATTGCAAATTCCTTTCAAGTTATTAACAAGTGTAAAAAAACCTTTGAATAGAAAAATTAGGAACTAGAATGGGGGCACCAAAAAGTAAGGAAACAAGGTAGAAATGAGCGGGTAACATTACAACCCTTGGTGGTTTTTGACAGGTGCAACCTCATAGTGGATATGACTATCATTCCGCCCATTTCTGCTTTGTATGCTTTTTGTAACTTGGTGATTGTTCAAACTAAATGAAAGATGTATATAACAAAATTTCTCTGTTGTAATATTTGTTTCAGCAACAAAGTACAGATACATGTATGTAACCAAATTACGTGACCCTAACGAAATGCATGACATCAGTGGGGGGGGGGTTGGTCTCGGAAGTGAGACAGGAAGCTCCAATAGTCATACTTTAGTTATGAGAGATATTATAGCTATTTAATTGGTAAGGGGTGGGCCAAAAAAATAGCATCAAAACCACTGATTTTTGAATTTTTTTTATTTGTTAAGTATTTAGAAAGGATGAGCTACTGATAAAACTCAATTATAGTCTATAACTGGATCAAAGCTCAAAGTACAACACGAAGTAGGTTTTTTGTACATAACC
>NW_013669128.1:73495-77775 GCF_000517525.1 Limulus polyphemus
ATAACTTCTAAACATTAACTATATTCTATTTGTGTAAAATTCCTAATATATTGTTCATATATGCTATTTGTTCTCGATATAATTGTAGTGAATTTCACCACTTTTGCTCCATTCTCACACTTAACTGCTCTGCCCGGGAATCACGAAACCGTAATGAGCTCAGTTTGCTAGAACATTCGAGAAGTACCTCGACTGAGCGTAAAATGGGCGGAGTCACAGCCTCTCTCTCAGTTGCCTCTCGGTCACTTCACCTCGTTCCACGCACGGTCAAATCCAAAGTCCTATCATCTTCCTTGTATTATACCTGCGATATAATTAAATTCTGCAAAACTTTATTTTTAAAATATTTTAAACTCTAGTTCTGGAAACATAATTTTTTTGACATTTTTTTAGAAAATCATTTGAAATGCTTGCTGCCTCCGGTTAAAATAAATTACAAAAATGCAAAAAATCACCCAAAACGTTTCTGCTACATTTGTGGGAAATATATTACAGTTTCACGAAGGAGAAACATTACACACAAGGTAAAGGTAGCTTACTTACCACTATTTTAGGTGTAAAATTGGTGACTAAGAAAAACATTGGGCTCTACATGTGTGTTATACAGTTTGCATATCTAGCATGACACGCATTGTTGAATAAGTAAATTGAGTAAGTGTGCCATTTGCAGTTCCCATGATATGACGTGAGCCCAAAAATCATCTAACTGACTGTTGTTTTTGCATGACTAATGTTTCTGGATATTCAGGCAAAACTAAACAATGCATTAAATATCCAGATATTGCATCTACAATGAAACCAGTACCTCATGGGAATGGTCTTCCAATGCCACATCCACCAACTAATTGGGAAAGAGAAGAGTTATCCTGTGAAGAAGACAATAAATCATCTTCATCCTCTTTGTCTAGTATTTATATTCCTATGGCACCTCAACATACACTGCCTCATCTGATCGCACAAAGAGCTGAGTGATCTGATTCATGACTTATTTCTACCAAAGCAGCATGGGAAACTTCTTGGCTCTCGTTTACAGCAATCAAATTTATTTGCTCCAGGAACAAAAGTTTCAATTTACCGAAGTCGCCATCAAAGTCTTGCTTCTCACTACAGCATGTAAGATACTTTGTGTTTCTGTACAAATGTTGATGCACTAATGGAAGAATTAGGTACTGAACGTCATCTTCAACAATGAAGACTTTTATTGACTCATCTAAAATTAGTCTGAAAGCTGTACTTTTGCAGAATGTGAAATCTATGCCATCGATTCCTGTTGCTCATGCTGTGAATATGAAAGAAACTTATCAAAGCATGCAGATTATGCTTGAGGCCATCAAATATCATCACCAAATGATCTATGTAGAGTGAATGGTGAGCCTTTCCACCAAAATATTTCTACAATGGAACAGTGATATGAAAGACGATGGAATCCTGCAATGATGGGAGATTACTGTTTGTTCTTACAGCGTGAAACTGTGAACATAAACAAAAGATGCAACAAGTCAAGCAGATCTTTTGTGATAAAAAATAAATACCATGATGAAAGTTTTGAACACAAGATGAATGTATTTTCAGTATATAACCTTATTGTACTCATTGCTTTTTTAAACTAGTATTGCTATTGTGTATTGTTTTGAAACATTCTTAAATGCAATTTTCGTTTGTTTTAAATTTCGAGCAAAACTATATAAGGGCTATCTGCACTAGTCGTCCGTAATTTAGCAGTGAAAACTAGAGTGAAAGCAGCTAGTCATCACCGCCAACTCTTGGACTACATGTTTACCAACGATTAGTAGGAATGACCGTCACATTATAACGCCCCCACGGCTGAAAGGGCGAGCATGTTTGGTGGGATGAAGATTCGAACCAGCGACACTCAGATTGCGAGTCAAGCGCCCTAACTACCTGGACATGCCAGGACATTAAATGCAATTTTCAATAAATAAATACATAAAGTTATTGAAGAAAAATGTGTTATTGTCACGATTTTTAAGAATATTTTGAATAAATCTATCATAACTCGAAAAATAGAGGTGATCAGTAATTTTCAACATGATTTTTAAAATCGGCATCATCAAATTACTGAGAAACAGTTACATTTTTTCTAGTAGCAGAGAAAATGTTTTTGTTTCCTTCTGTTATTCAATTTATTATAATTGAAAATTAACTAATTTTGTTTAATACCGATTGTAAATATAACATGTACGCTAAAACAACACTTTTCTTTTACAACCTTTCATACTTTTAATTGATTTTTCACTAATGAAATATACTTCAAAATTTAATACCACAATTACAAAATATATTTACAGCAAATAACTCAAGTTCACATAAATGTCTCTTTTACAAAGAAAAAAAGAAGGTTCTGTCCACTATAACTAACATTCGTATTTCTAACTTAACTTTCACTAACAATAAAGTAGTTAAACTTCAAATCTATTCACATTTACATTGACTCAAAAGTAATTTACATAAATGATACTGTGTTGTCTGAAGTAAAAGACAAATGGTAGAATTTGCAATCTCGAATACTCATTGTCGATATGTTTGATCTCAATATAAACGAGATTATGTGAGATTAACCACGCATTGTTTAGAAAATCATATAAGAGATACATTTGATGTCTAATTCTGGCAATTCTTCAAACATTTACAGACACTTGGTCAAGATTTGATGAAACTACTGACGAAAACAACGTTACCATCAAACAATATGTTAAAATCAAAGAAAGTGGTGATTAAAAACTTAAATCTATATTGAATTCAAACTCGTCAGCAATAGAAATTCTTCTATAAACAATACATTTACATTTAAATTACTTTGTTATTTTATATTTTTTTTGTCCATTTTTATGAACATTTTAAATGAGATATTCGAGAATTTATGTATCTAATGCGATATACTTTACTTTAGTTGTTTAATATTTGTTTCATTCTCTCTCTCTTTTTTTTTGTTGATTTCAACATTTAACTATTTTCGCATACCTGATTTTTGTTGTGAATCTGATCGTTGATAAAGGTCATAATTTAAAAGTTTATGTAGTAGGGACACGAGATTGGTGATTCTTTAGAGGTTGGGCAGGGGTTCATGCTTGGTTTATTCGGCACTGGTCAGATAGTTCTTCTCTAACAGCATGAAAATGAACATGGACTGTATAAATGAGTCGAAATGTGTATTATTTTGCTATTTTTTTATTTGAGTCATTTGTGTTTATCCGATATGATGTGGTTTTCTATTACCCCTAGACAGCAGCACTATCAGGATAAACGTGGCATCTTGGAGATTAATAGTCATGCCATGTTTGATATTTCAGTGTGTTCTAAGCTAATCAGTGCAGATTGTCATCAAATATCCCGTGTCTAAATATTTTAAGCGACAATTTTTTATTAGACAGAAAAGCTGTTCTCTTGTATATATCGTACTTGTGTACATAACAAACACAAATTATATACATAATACATAGTATACATAAATTATTTTAAATATGTAATGAAAAAAATAACACAGGAAACCATTGAATTTGTAGTACATGACGTGACCATTTAGCAGCTAGCAAGGTTCCCAAGGTAACTGATGTCACCATCAGTCATGTTCTTTACGTAAGATACCAAGCATCTCCTTAAATAAAGAAAATTTATGTAGCTTGAACGATATCATGAATAGTAAAAGAATCTAGGATATAAATATGCATAACTGGCCATGTTGGGAACATCCGTCCAGATCACAAAATATATGCCATCCGTAGTAGGCGCACAAGAGATGACAGGAAAATTACTTTCCCCGTTATAGCATAACAATCCCCAAATAACTTGTGCATATAAGCGTATTAAACTAATACACCAGTACATTGACAAACCAATGTTCTGTCGTAACGTTTAGTGTGCTCCCCAAAATAAAACCAGTACTTACAAGTCGTTGTTTGTTAACTGACTATTAATTTCCAAGTTGCCATGTTTATCCCGATAGTGCTGCTGTTTATCATATCGGATAAAAACAAATAACTCAAATAAAAAAAATTAGCAAAATAATACACATTTCGGCTCATTTATACAGTCCATGTTCATTTTCATGCTGTTAAAGAAGAACTATCTGACCAGTGCCGAATAAACCAAGCATGAACCCCTGCCCAATCCTTAAAGAATCACTAACCCCATGGCCCTAGTAAATACTTTTAAATTATGACCTTCATCAACGATCAGATTCACAACAAAAATACAGGTATGCGAAAATAAGTTAAATAGTTGAAATTAGTTACGTCTCTGTTCGTTAATTAATTTTCCGT
>NW_013669128.1:78676-86918 GCF_000517525.1 Limulus polyphemus
TTTCTCGTTCTTCTCGTTTATTTTCTTTTCCTTCAACCACTGCTGTAATTTCTCTTCTGGTTTCTTTTCTTTTTCCTCCAACCACTGCTGTAATTTCTCTTCTTGTTTCTTTTCTTTTTCCTCCAACAACTGCTGTAATCTCTCTTCTTGTTTATTTTGCTGTTCGAGCTGCCATTGTTGCAGGTTTTCTTGCAAATGCTGTTGTCTCTCTTCTTGTTTCTTATATTTTTCTTCCAACAGCTGCTGTAATCTCTCTTGTTTCTTTTCTGATTCTTCTTATTTCTTTTCTTGTTTATTTTCTCGTTCTTCTTGTTTCTTTTGCTACTCTTGTATTGCTGCCATCAAATCTGCTTAGCTGTAGTTTGATTTACCGCTTCTCGTTTCCATTTTTTTTGTCCCACTCTCTGACATTAGTTTCTTACATCTCTGTTCGTTTGTTAATTTTCCGTAAAAATTCTTTCCGAAGAAACTTTAGCGATACAAGTCCTTTCTTAAATAAAACTAGTTTATTCTTTCTCAATACAACTTTGCAATACACTTGATTTCCACAGTCACGCTATAACTTAAACAACGCTATAATTCACCACGAACGAACGATTCACGCGCTTGACTCAATTGTCGTCTCTATCTCTGTCTGCAATTCAATTACCTTATTGCCGTCACTTCTTGGCAGTCTTATATACAAGAATACCGCACATCTAGTAAACATTCGAGGCTTCACGAAGGGACATGAATTTTCTAGAAGCTCCTGACGTGTTACCAGCGTCACGTGACTTCCGCTGTCGTAACAATATCTATATCTATGTAATTAATAAAATGATATTATTTATTCAGATATTCTAAGAAAGAATTCACACGTTCTTTTTCACTAGATATAACAGAAGTGTCCTCAACATGCTTGTGATATTTGACAAGTTTAAAACCTTTCAGCACAGTTACTCAACCATTGTTTTTCACGATAACATAAAAACATGAAAATAATCAAACTTTCCTAGTGGTATTGAAAATTTTAATCATTTAGCTGATACTTTCTTTTCTATTTCGATAAGTTTGTATTCACATAGGTTATGTACAACTTTATCTGTATCATCAATAAACATGTTAACAATGTCTTCTCTTCCCTTTAAATCACTAAACTTTTTTAAATGATTTAACCTAATTTGTCTAATTCCTTACTCTTTGTTTTATATTGATACAGAGAATAAAATCCAACTACATTATTAAATTATGCAGTTCTCTTCTAAGAGAGCCAAAAATTCTCTGTTTATTCAATTTATTTTTATATTATATTTCACTATTAAGAAATTTCTACAGTAGTTTATAATAATACAAATATGATAAAAAAATAATTTTATTATGACAAGTAGGGCTCAGACTAACATGATTACAAATATTTGCCAAAGTAGGGATACAGAATTTTATATTTTATGTAACTCACTTTTGTAGTTTTGACGTTAATATTTTCTTAAATCGAAAATGTATTTCCGATAATACTTACCCCATTTGAATCTCCTTGGCGATATTTGTCTCGTGACACTCCATTTATGTCAATGCGCTCCCTATCCTGGTACTGTATATAAGCACCTCATTCAGATAATGTTATGACTTTTTCGTGACTGACTCAATCCACAGTTTCTAATACTGACTCTTAGTGGGGAGGAGGGGGCAGGAGAAACATATTTTCGATCTAAGAAAATTTTAGCATCCAAAACATACTTACTTTACCTCATCTCATACTACAGCAAGAATCTCAGATTGATAAGGTGGAGGAACCGGTGAGGACATTATCTATACAGAAAACGTCTGCATAGATACTGGTTGTGTCAATACAAGATTGGTAACCTAGCGGGGGAACCGCACTACATCCAGAACAGGCATGCTATTCACCCGGAACTTAATTCACGTACTGTGGGTGGAATTTTACATGATTTATCATCACTACTGGCCAGACTCCAACCAGAGGTTTCACTGCTTGGGGTTGGAAATATAGGGGCCATTGTCACTATATCCCACGTTGGTGGCCAGGGTAATATATATGAGTGGATCCCAGCCTGTAGCCATATTGATGTGTTCCGAGCCACTGGAATCACGCCGAGAAAGTAACCAACACCAAAGTGGACAAACCTTCTCCTCAACCTGAAGAAGTCAGAAAGGCAATACCCCCAGGCTCGGAATGATGGAATCTTGTATGTCTTACTCAACCTGATAAAACAGAACTTATTTGGTCTGGAATTATGAACACTTATCCTCACTCTCCAACTTTGTGGGAAGGTAAATTCCATTTACCCCCGGAATCATGGGGAGGATGTAGAACAAACTGTGCTCAACCAATGACCCAGAATGGGACCACTCTTTATTAGGATTTACGAGGAGACAATATTGATCAAAAAGAAGGGCCATGCTCAATCCAACTGGATAGCTGAGTATCCAACTGAACCACTATTATGAATAAGCTCCTACGTAGGTTGGTGACTCTCCTACCGACATCTTGGAAAAAACATCCAGGGACCTGGGTAGGAGGGCCCTCAACTTCGTCTTCTTCTCCAAGAGTGTAGCAAATTCACTCTAACACTCTGGTGGAAAAGCCTCTGTCCACCACCCCAGTGACTGGAAACCGCATGTGGTAAGGACTCCCTAGCTCCACTAGTATAATCTGTAGTTACTGGGGAGTCCTGGAGAAGAATGCCCTGGAAACAGTGCAATAGGTGAAGCAAGTTGGTTAGGTTGCTTGACTCACATGTTTAGGGTTACGGGTTCGAATTCCCGTCCCACCATATATGCTCGCCCTTTCAGCTGTGAGAGAATAATAGTGTGATAGTCAATCCCACTATTCTTTGGTAAAAGAGTAGCCCAAGAGTTAGTGGTGAGTGGTGATGACTAGCTGCCTTCCCTCTAGTCTTTCACTCCTAAATTAGGGACGGATAGTGCAGATAGCCCTCGTGTAGCTTTGCAATGATATCCAAACCAAACAAAACCAATGATCAGCAGGGATATGGAAGATCCCCTTATGTTTTACTCACGATAGTCCATGAGTGGCGGCCCAGCATACTACAGTAACACCACCTGATCAACTTCTAGGTGATCTTATGGAACACTTCATTTCTACGAACCTGTTGCAACCCTGAAAGGTAAAGTAGAGACAAGCATAGCAATGAAAATACTTACCCCTCTATATAAAAGTGGCAGAAATGGTTAAAGTAGCTACAGTGGGTAATGAAAAACCCTCAGTTAAAGATACTGCCAGATCATGTAAATAATGTGAGATAAAAGTATTTGGAGAGGTCAACATACCAGCCCACACAATGTCCACCAGTAAGCAGTTAAACTGGGCCACTAAGGACATAGAAATGTGATGAATCTGATTTGACGTGACTTACAGAATACACCTTCAAACGGAGCCCAGAATAAGTGATATGGATCAACTTCATGTCCACCTCATCAACGTAGCCAGGGATAAATTCTGGGAACTGAATGATCCTAATGAATAAAAAGTCGTTATCTAGCATCTCTAAAGGCATTAATGTGGGCTACAAAACCTTCAAGACCTTCACTAGATAACAAATGATCGAAATCTGATTGGCCATAAAAGTGAGAAATAGTGAGCAGATGAATTGGAGAAAAGGATTTATCTTCTTCTGTCTGACAGTGTCTTAGGGAAGAATGACTGGTCTGAGGACGTATGTAGAATTATAAAGCGTCCCGTGCACAATCAGCACAAACCACCCTGACTGGTGATGTCTGTAGGTTAGCAGCAATGAAAAGTAAACCCTTCAGGGAAAGGTGATACATAGTACATGAGGCTAAGGTCACAACGACTGTTTATAAAGGCATGAAACATAACCCTAATATTTACCCCTCTATATAATCTAGCAGAAGTGGTTAAGGTAGCTACAGTTGGTAGTCGAAAACCTTCAGTTGAAGGTACTGCCCGATCATGCAAGTAATGTGAGATAAAAGTATTTGGAACGTGGACATCCACAGTCATAAAAAAGAAACTTAGAGTGAAGATGAGTCACATGTGAACCTTGGAGAATCTAGGAATTGATATAGATGAGAAGGATTGTTGACTGGACACCAATATCCTGTCTTATTGGGCCCAACAAACTGATGGGAATAAAACCCCAGAAGAACTGGCACGGCTCTCTCTCTACCCCCAGACCAATCAGGGAAGGTGATACATAATTCATGAGAATAAGGTCACAACGAGTATTGAGAAAAGGCATGTAATGTAACCTTAATATACCATTTAGGTAACTGGAATGGTCGTTTGGGACAAATGGTAGTCGATAAGGCCACCTTATACTGGATGATTATGGAAGATGTAAAACCCTAGCCAAAGAGCCAGGTCAAAAAAACGAGTTATGAATGGCACTTCTGGATGAAGTGGGTTCAACCTCTTCTCAATACACCATTGCTGATATGTGTGCCATTTTCGTTGATATTTGTCCATTGTTGGACTAAGCAAAGACTGAGACAGATACATGGCAATCTTAGAAATTAAACTCTGACGCTGTGAAAAGGACTACATAACCTACCATGCCTGAAGCTTGAGCTTCTGGATAGCTGGGTGTACCATGTCAGATCATGGCTACTTCCACAGAGATGACCAAAGAGGAAGTGGAAGAGGTGGGCACTCCTGAAGCTACCTCAGAAGCATACAATGGTCCCGACAATGAGTTGGAAGAAATCATACTTAGTACCTTGAGTAACATATGAGTTGGAAGGAAGGCCTAGAGTTATAATCCCATTTCATCCTGATGAAATGAATTCAGGGAGGTACTGGAGACCAAATTGCCAGTAGTTAGGTGTTTCAAAAAGTGGTCAACCTGCCAGTCATAAGTGTTTCAAAATGAGAGCCAATCCAACAAAAAATCTCGCGATGCAACATATATTCTGTTGGGAGAATCTGTTTGGGTCGAGACAATTGATCTACTGCCACAGTTATCACCTTTGGAACATGGTAAGCTAGTAGGGTGACATGATAGGAGTGGTCCCGAGAAAGTAGATCCAAGGAGCTCTGGATCAAATGCCCCTTGATGGGAAATGCAAGACACCATCGTGAAATTGTCAGAGTTAAGCCTGAAGATTTTCCCCTTAATAAGCCCAGACCCTGAGGCATCACCTTTGGAAGATCATGAAGGTCTAAAACACTGTGTATGGAAACCTCGTCATCCGTGTCTACACCTTGGAATTCCTGACTGTTGAGACATGCAAGGCAATCGTGAAGAAATGGATCTTTGGATGAGATGGTGGCAGATGAACCCATATCTTAGTATTGTCCCAATCTAACAACCCCTCCATAATTGATGGAGTCAAAATAGGAATTTGTAGTTTGAATAAGTAATGTCTACAGTATCTCCAACCTTGTTTCATTAATTTTTACGACCCCTATTTGCAGGTTTTTAAATTCCAAGTTTTCAACTTATCTTGTTTGTTGGCACTTTCATGCTCAACTATGGGCAAATGATCACTCGATATGGTAGCTAACTTTATACATTGTAATGATATTAAACATGGCTAATAGCTAGCTGATATGGCTCATGATGATTTACTGTAGCTATTGATTATTTGATCACATTAGTTCGAGATGTAAAATGTTAAGCTGCAACTGGAGATTGTCACGGAGATCTATTGAGAATATAAAGAGCATTTATAGTTTCTGTGTAATTAATTTCTATGTATATGCATATAAAAATATATAAATTATCAGTAGGAAAGCAGCCTTTTCAAATAAAACGTATACATCGCTTTCAATAAACCTTCGTGTCTTTTAAAGTAATTATTCTACGAATGTGTGTAATACAATATAATATTATATGTATTCTTTTTTTTTTTTTTTACGTCCTTCACTTCATACATAATATAGAAGTTGGCTCACTAAATACAACGATTGCAATATGTGCAAAGCATTGAGTATCTAGATTTTACAGTCATGAATGCTCATCTATTATTGGCTGGATTTTCCTTTTTCAACCTGTACTGAAGCTTTTACAAATGCTGACTTGAGGGGTAATGATAACATCGTTTACATTAGAATTATTATGTTTTTAGCTTATGTAAAATATAGAATAAACAGATAGACTTTCCAATACCCTTACAACCTTCGCAGTACCTTATTTAGTATTCTACAAAAGGTTTGGGTGCAACATAGGATACCGTTTTTGTTGTTGGCTGGCAAGAGAAGAATAATAATTACAATTGGGCCACTTTTAGCGGATTTTCTTTTCCTTGTAAGTCTAACGTGCGTGCTTTTTGTGCATTTTTATATGTATACAGCCTTAACAGTCAATAGTAAAGGTCTTAAAGTGTTGTTTGAGCTGAATCTTTACTATTTAAGGTTCTTTTTTGCCAAACGTTCTAATAGGGTTTTGTGCAATTCCTTGCGATCCCTATTATGAACCACTACCGTGGTTCATGATAGAACCAAACAATTTCGGTGAAGTGGTGGCGCTAGGTTTAATAATGTTTAAAAATAAAAATGGCGGAAGAGAATAGAAGGAAATTAATCCAATTATTAAAACTTCCACAAAACTCTCACTGTGCAGATTGCGGAATAGAAGGTGAGATATTTGAAGTTATAGCAATGGTACTGTTATTATATGATAATATATTAGATAGGTGATAATTTTCGTTATTATTTCGTAGGCCTAAGCCATATAGTAACATTAACTAACAATATTATTATTAATAATATATATGGACAAGTGGCGAATTTATTCTTAAGTTTAACTTAAAGACAAACTAATAAATCACTAAATGTTAAACTTTCACTGTGCAGTTGCGGTATAGAAGATAAAATTTTTTAAATCATATTAATGGTACCCTTATATTTTATATTAGCTAATTTATAATTATAGAAAAAAGGGGAATACATATTTTTAAATTCTAGTTCTAGTCTACTTCGAGTTACCAAACATTAATTTTTCATAGCATAAACTTACACTGTTACTGTGTTAGTGTTATAGCTTTTGAAACATATACTCATATAACATTAAATGTATTTTAAATTTTATTCATTTTAATAGTAGTAAGAAGTTATTGTTGTTCTTAATCATTTCACCAAAACTATGAATGTGATATAGCAATATATGGCCAATTATGATTTTTTTTAACTTTTACTTTAAGCTGTCCTGTGTTAGTTTGTCCAGTGAAGCTGTGTTACTTAAAATTAAATCATTCCATTTGTGATCCATGGAGGAAGCCATTATTTCAACACTAGCATTGGACACAAGTAATGAAAATAGTTTATATACAAAAGACATAATAAATCTTAAATTATATGTAATTTATTTGGAAAATTTAAAAAAATTGTAAACCCATTTATTCACAGTTGCTTACTTTTTAACATAACTAGATGTTAAATTAACTTCATGAATCTAGGCACCATGTGGCACATTTTACTAAATAATCTACTTGTTTAGCAATGATTAAGTTGCAATCAAAGTTATTTAGATATTTTGTTCTTCTGTGATTATTATGTTTTTTGTTCTATAGAAGTCAATAGTATGATTCCAAACTCCTGTAATTTTTTTTTAACAAAAAAAGAAAAGTTATAAGTGATCTGAAGCAGTTAGTTAGTATTGATGCATCATCTTTTTCCATGTTTAATTGTAAGAATGATAGGACAAGTGATTACAAATATACATTTTGGAGGGTTGGATTTGGGAATGGGTTGATATTAGGTGTGGTGAATGCAGTTGATTTAAATTAAGATATGATTATAGACCTGTTAAGTTTTATAATATTTCCTCTATTGTAGGCTACAAGCTTAACCACTGGGTTTAAACATGACATAGTATTGATTTATATTCACAAACCAGAAAACTTAAAAACTCTTTCAGTGTTATCACATACTTAGCAGAGCATGAAAAATTAGGATATACTAGCAGAGATCTGCAAAACATTTCCAGCCAAATTAGTATCTTTTTTGTAACAATACTTCTTTAAATATATCATTTCTAGCACAATACAACGAATTGTAATCGTAGACAACAAAATGTGTAAATCCACTTGTATATAGGCCGTACTTTATAAAACTTTAACTTATGTTGGGCCCAAGTTCGATAATGAGATAAATTAACACTGTAACCTGTGTACGTCTTCTTTTACTTTAGTTTAGTTAGGACTAAACTTTACTGTACTTAATACTATCGATAAATAAACTGATAATGCTATTCTACAACCTAACATCAAACTTTTTTAAAACTTTTGATAGGTTTTTAATATGCTGTTGTACAAAATG